>NC_053411.1:15188721-15273721 GCF_016859285.1 Xiphias gladius
TAAAGACAGTATGCACGCGTCATCCTGAAAAAAACTGGTTCCACGCTTCACACCGTCAGATAAATCAAGTGCATTTATGTATTTTAATAGGCCTATGTCAAGCCTTTGATTCCAAAGATAGATCCAGACTAAAATTAGACACTAAAAGAATGAAGGACACAAGAAACTTTTTTTTTTTTTTTTTTTTTAAATCCACATTTTTGAAACTGAATCATCTGTATTTTTCCAATCTGAAACGCTGACTCATACACTTGAACAGATATTCTCTCACCATCATGTGTGTCTCTTTGGTGCTTTTTATATTTTCCACTGACCTCTCTCTCTCTCTCTCTCTCTCCCCTACTCCCTCTGCTGTGTCACCATCTGTGTCCCAAAATGACTCCTCTCTCCCGAACAGCACCCACTGGTTCCTCCTCCACCCTGCCGAGGCCAAGGACAGCATGGCGCTGGAACGAACCACGCCGACACCGGTGGGCTTGTCACAAGGCCGAGAGAACGGAGCGGTGATCGCTGCATTTACGTCATTGCTGCGGGAAGACCGACACTGCTGACAAAATCTTACCATGTTCAGTCCCTAAGTGAGAAGGGTTCGGTAATTTTTCCTCCAAGAAAATCTATATATATATATACACACAAACATAATCTGATCAGTATTAAGTGATGAAGATAGTGAAGAGAAGAACTGATGCCTTTGACAGGAAATTATCGCATCCTGTGTGCTAGAGAAAGACATAAATGTCAACATATGTAGTCTCCTCTCTATTTTTTTATTTTCTATGTAGAAACCGGACATATTGGTGGCTCCTTTTGTCAACCAGTGGGATCTTAATAAATGACAAGTAAAAAAACAAACAAAAACACTAACACACACACACAAAAACAAATCAGAGAACACAAAGAGTCCTCTACCAATTTACAGCCCAATTTATGAAGATTCATTTGGGAATCTCAAGCTTTTTTGAGCGGCAGCACTGACCCCTGCTGGTGCACAAGCTGTTCATAAGTTCAAACTTGGTAAACACTTACATCCGGACTGAGTGGAGTTTTACACGTGACTGAATTAAAACAGGTTGCGCCAAACTGGTCCCTACGCAAAGACTGGTTGTTACTCAGTGTTTACACCCACTAACTGCCAGGTGTAACTGACGTGGGGCTAACTGGACCGACTGACGAAGCTAACATTAGCTCGCTAACATCTGGCCCGTTTAGCGTGAGGGGTTAAATATGAAGCAAGATCGGCATATCCGGCCGGAAACTTGATAAAATACTGTTTAATAATGAAGTCAAACCGGATGATTTTAAAATACATTTCACAAAAATAACAACATACCTCAAATTATGAAACATTATGCCAACAACATTTGGCTAAATAAGTAAATATGTACTTTAGGTTAGCATAATCAGATATTTACCAGTCATAAACTGCTTGACCACTACTAACTCTGAAAAACACAGATTTCTCCACGTATGAAGACATAAACTAGAAAAATGCGCTCAGTAGAACGCAGACCTCTGCCAAGGCCAATGTCAAATAACATACACCAGACTTCAGCAAACAAAAATTCTAATTCATAATAAATGGGATTGGATCTGCTCCAAAATTTAATGGGTTCTTCCCTGGCCCATGCCCCATCCCTCCACCAAGCTTGGTGCAAATCAGTTCAGTACTTTTTGCCTAATCCTGCTGACAAACAAACCAACCAACCAACCAACACGCAAACGGACACGGGTGATCACACAACTTCCTTGGTGGAGGTAATAAATAAAAGACACATCTGTTGGGCCTCCAAATCGGTAATTTTTCCTAGCAACACATTAGTAAAGTCTTTACTGGTTAAGACATGTCTTACGTTTTAATGGTGCAACCTGATTCAGTAAATCACTAGCTAGTAGTTACTAAGAGCTTAATTGGGACTTTACGTTCAAGCCTCGTTAATGAAGAGCTGGTGCAACCCGACCCAGTGTATCTTTTCACATGTGGACGAACTGTATATTGGTGTTACGTATCGCAGGTTCGGTGGTGGACACCTACCTGCAGCGTGTTCACCGATATAGGTGGAAGAGGAATGACGATTCAGTGGTACGTCAATATCAACGTCATATATAGTATGTGATACAAAAGGGAGAAAAAAAACTTGACTCTGACTAATACATGGAATGACAAAAAAAAAAAAAAAAAAAGCACAGGATATACAATTTTGTTCACCGTTTATTGTCTATAGTTACATGCATACTTGCTTACAGTTGGTTTTAGTGTGCAATACACAGTTTTATTTTGTTTCATAGTCTAGGTTATATTACTTCAAATGTATTTTATTTTACAGGCTGCCTTACCAAAAAGTTTATACAACATGATTCATTTCTCACAGTTTCAACACAGAATAAAGTATTCTTACAAGCCAGTAGCCATAGATACACCATGCACGGTTGGTTTGAAATCTCTGCCTCTGGTGCCTCGGGTTTCCGTCTTCAAAATATTCAGTAAGGTTTTGCTGCATTTTGTCTCCCAAATTTAGTAATTGTGGGTAGGTATTTTTAGTTTTCGAAATATTGACAGGACTAGTTTTTTCATCAGCGCATCCAGCGAGACAACAAAGTGTTTCACAGTCACAGCTTTACATTGTAGGACACTGAGAGGCCATGAAGTACTCAGATCCAAAAATGCTGGCTAAATTTTGGGACTGAGTATATCGATGGCTCGTGCATAACAAACAAAACCGTAAGATAAACAATCAGACATGGGCTGTATTTTCTCCAGATTTTGTGTTCATTTGGGGTTGTTACAGATTTGATGCCTCGAACTCCCCGTTTTTATAGTGAAATCCAACCCAGGTCTACGGCAAATCCACATTCTACCTGTTCGTATGTGCTTTGTTGTTTTTTTTTTTTTTACTTCAGCAATAATGTCCATAAGCGCAGGTGTTGCCACAGTTCCTTGAAACCTTTACCAAACAATCAGCGAGAACCAACCAAGAACCCATCGACGTATCGCACAGTCCTTAATCCAGTTGTAGTTTATATCCTTCAACACAGTGCAGCTACTGAGTGAGCTGGTTCCTCAACTACTGTGTGGTTTTTATGTACAAACACAAAATAACTACTTTTGAGCCCTATCCCTTGCAAAATCTTGGCATTTTCTGAAATAAACCAATGTGGTAAGAACCTTTAACCTGTGCAGCAACTATGCACTCAAAAAAGTCTCAAGTATTTGACAGACGCCTGCTCTCCGCTTGGTTCACTTTTGTTTTTTTCATCTATGAGTTTAATTACCCAGTAAGCATTAACTTGGTTATTTGCTGGTCAAACGACATCGATATATCTTGATTAAAAATTGGGACAATGTGAAGCAGGTTGTAACTGCACGTCGAACCGTAGTCTGTTTCTTCTTTGTGTGATTAGGCTCCGATGTTCACTGCACGATGGGAGAAAACGTGGCTAATGCCTGGTCATTTACGGTACACACAGTAGATAACAGGATAGTTTAGTTTCATGGATAGAACAGTGCGAGCCTTTCGGTGGGACTGGGTTCCCGCCATGTCAGACACTGTTCGAAGTGCATGTTTTGCTCAAGTAAAGACAATTGGACAAATAAAAAAAACAACTGGTGAAGTCTAAAAATTAAACAGTACGGCCAAATATCTCTCGTACTGAAAGACGCATCTGCGTCTCTTCGAACAATACAACCGAGGCTCAACGTTTGCTGCGGTGCTACCAGATGGATGAGCAACACTACACTTCCCAGAATGCTTTGCTATTGTGCTGCAAAAAAACATCTTCAGAAATCACTGATGCTCTGGTTAGGAAAACTGAAACAAAGGGGAAATATATAAAAAGGAGCATTAAATACTGCTTGAATCCTGCTTTCGTGGGATACTTCCTTTGGCTCTAGAGCAGATTAATAAATCGTGTGAATGTAGTAAAAAAGAAAAAAAGAAAAAGTTGGAATCATCCTTCAACTGCTTCTTTGACACAAATGAAACTGTTTTATCCGGTACCTTCACATCCTGGCCTTGGCAGTAGAAAACCCTAAGATAAACCAAAAGTGAACAACTCACTGCAGCACATTTTTAAAAAGAAAAAACCACATTATAAAAAACACTACAGTCCAATCAGCTCATACTGAGGTTTAGCCAAACCTATACTGAAAAGAGATAGATAATATACTGTATATTACTGTTGCAAGTCTCTTACACTTATGTATTTATAGTCCAGGGGCTGCCTTCACAAAGCCTCCACAGACAGCAGTGCTGACCCAGGGTCGCTGAGGGTGCGCAAGGTCAGGCGAAGGAGTGGATGTGACCTTTGACCCCGGCCCAGGATGACAAGCTTTGTGAGTGCGGCTCTGGTTGTGGTTAAGTGTTGAAGCGTTTATATAAAGACTAATACCACAACACACAGTCACTGGCTGAAATGTTAGGCTTCGAGTTATGAATGACTGCAAAAGACCAAAAAATTAAAAAAGAAAAAAACATACTAAAATAATGGCATAAGCTCGCTTGCTCGCTTTATTGTTCAGTGCTGTGATATGGAGGCTGAATGATGAGTGTAATCCTGGTGGGTGGCATCTTTCATCACAGTTTGATTGCACTCTCTCAATGGGAGAACTACTGTATGTCACAATATTAAAAAGGTATTTGTTCAAGGACCACACCGATTTCATGGGAGTTTGGCCTTCTAATCCCTTCACGTTGGAAACGTTGGAGGAACCAGCATCACGTTTCTCTCTGTAGACTCTGCTGCCTGATGCACGCCCCGCGTTTACAGCAGCACAACAGGAACTGGATTGAAAAACTGGATTTAAATACAAACATCTGGACCAATGGAATGAGTCACAAAAAAGGTTTTCAAATTAAAACCGCTCTTCAAAAAAAAAAGGAAAATATTATGCCGCAGCATTTTGAATGTTACTCGTGATTATTTGTCTCAATGTGTAGCCGCTGCTTTGTGTATGTTAATTGTGTGTCTGTTGTGAATGTCTGTGCAATTTGCCAATGCCCTCTTTTGATCTCAATGATGAAACTCTCTGTTGAAATAAAAGATTAAACCAAAATGTCAATGCATTAATATACAGGACATTAAAGGCACAAACCATATTATTAACACGGTTGTTGCCTCACTGTCAAAATTGAAAACAAAAGAATGGAGCTTTCTTTTACCCCTAATTGATTGATAAGTCTTCTATTAAAAAGGGACTAACACGAGACAACAATCACACCTAACTTCTTAATATTTAAGGTTTCAGTTATAGCTGTAAGCACAGCAGGAAAACAGGCCTGTATTTCGAATTATGATCACTTGAGAAACACAAACATTTTGTAACATGTGAGTAAACCTCTTTAGATATGTATGTGATTTTACTTTTCGTTTGTTGTTTTAAAAAAAACAAAAAAACAGAGCCTTAAAGGAATTGTAGACGATAGCATTATCCATTAATATACATATTTTCCGCAAAGCAAACCTGGCATTGGTTTTTGCTCTGTGGCTTTAAATTAAATGTTTTAAGAGAAGAATATAAATTGTTCAAGCTGGAATTGTACCTCTCTGTGCTGCACACAAGCGAACGTGCTCGGGTGATGTTTGGAGACGTTCGCTTGTGTGTTTCTCTTACACGTGCATGATCAACCTCGATTAATCCTCTACCTGCTGCGTCTTCCTTTCCGTTTTTCGAACCCACCTCCCGACAGGAGGCTGGATCAACCAGTCAGCGTGCTCGACACGCAGGTTCCCACAATGCGTTGTTGAGACTTGGGAGTTGTGCGCGTCAGCTCCTCTGCAACCTACGGTTACCCATAACACCCTTCTCTGCGTAGGTTTGCGGAGATGTTTACATGTATCTTTGGAGAAGCATAATTTCGGCTCGAGTCATTTACAACCCAATGTCAAAAAGCACATTCGTCCCTCATTTCATGTATCTTTTAACAAGATTTTACACATTTATATCAAGCTTGGTAAGGATGCAGTTAGCCAACGTGATATATATTCAGCTGTTAGCATGCACACCAGCCAGAGGTCATTACACAGAGATGATTCGGTGCTGAGTTCATTGTTTCACGTTGGTTAAGACGACCAAACTCCCACAAATCTGGTGCAGAATGCACGTGTTTTGTAAACAGGAACAGCCCGGCCAAGCGGAATAATCCTTTAATAAACTATTTTCTTTCCCTGATTACCCATGACTTGTTTCATAAATTCTTTCTCAACATTTGGCAGACAAGTTAAGATTGCACTATAATTAGTTTTTCTTGTGCTATACCGCGTGTTTTGTAAACACATGACCCCCGTACTCACACGGCGCCCGCCTACCTACGGTTTCAAATACAGCCTACAATATTGCTAATTATCATAACCCAAATATGTAGGGAGGGAGGGGTTGGCGCGTTTGTTTTTCACAGCTGAGTGTTGGTGGTTAAAAATGTGTGGATGGGTGTTGATATGTGTGTGTGTGTGTGTGTGTGTGTTTATCGCGGCGCACGCCCTGGGTGGTTAGACGCACAGATCTCTAGTTCAGTTCAAGAATAGGCGTCGTCAGGGGCAACCCAGCAAGCGGAAATTTACCGATCCGTTGCTGTGCAGGTGCTTAACTGTTCAGAGAGGCTGCAACGGGAAATCTGGAATGTGTGTGTAAATGAATGTATGTATGACTGGATTTAATTGAATTTGTTGGGGGTTTTTTTTGTTAAAATGTCAATGATTAACCAACCAAACCCCTTCATTTCCACCTCAGTGTCACAACGTTTCTCCCCCTTTACTTCCCGGTCATCACCACCCACCAAGCCCACGTTTTCTATCTCACTCTTTTTTTTTTTTTTTCTATTTTCTTTTTCGTTTCTAACATCTTTAGTCAGACCACTCATTCTCGTCGAGCTCGGAGTCGTCGTCGGACTCACTGTACTCCACTGCGATACGGCGCGATAGGATGGTGGCCACGTCGTTGCCCACGGGCTCCCTCTTCGCTTCCTGCTCCCTCTGCTCCTGCACCTTCCTCAGCTGGATACCTGGAGGGGTGGAAGGAAGGTTGTAGGTGGGCAGGGAAGGAGGGTGACCAGACATTTAGGGCCCCTTAGCAAAGCTGAACAATAGAGGTCAGGTGTTATATTTGGTCAATGTACAGTTTGAATAACACCTGAAATCTTGCAGTTAACATTAATATGAGAGATATTGCTGGATTCTGCCATTTTTTGGAAAACTAAACCTTTAAAAATGAGCAATCTGTGACTGGTCACTTTTAAGTTAATTCATCAATTCTTTTTTTTTTTTTTTTTTTTTTTAATAAACCATAATCATTTTTATGTAAACTCTCCTAAAAATCAGCGAAATTTAAGTCTAAGTCAGTTTAAGGCATTTCAGGACACCCAGATTCTTCATTTGATAGAAACCTTTATTATTAAAAAAAAAAAAAGAATTAAAACAAACATGTTCATTACCTATAGTTATAACATTAAATTATTCATGTATTGAATACCATTTGAAAGGACTTTGATACTAAAAAAAGTTAAAGTAACACAAACAGTGTATATAACTTTAGTCTTGGCCTTAAAACGTATTCACCTTTACACACACACACACACACACACACACACACACACACACACACACACACACACACACACACACACACACACACTTACCTCTACGAATGGCAGCCAGCAGGTCGGAGCGGGCGTCGCTCATCGGGATCATCCCCAGCATGGTGGACTTCCTCGTCGGGGGCGCCGCCTCCACGGCCGCCTGGCCCACGGCAGCGTGTGGTGGGGATGGGTGGGCCTGGTGGCCAGCGGGGGCTCCAGGTGGAGGAGGAGGAGGGGCGGCAGGGGGTGCACCTGAAGGGGGGTGGGAGGGAGATGGCACGTAGTTGGCCGGGGGAGGAGGAGGGGAGGGGGAATAGGGGCGGGAGAGGGTGGAGGAGGTGGGGGGCACGGCGGAGGTGGCGGCGGAGGGCGGGGCCGTGGTGGAGTCGAAGGCCGTCTGGGCAGAAGGGATGGTCGGAGGGGTGGGGGAGGGGCAGGTGGGATATAGTACTCTGGGATGGTGGAGGGCTGGCCACTGGTGAGAGGGGGAAAGAGGAAGACTGGTTTTGTTGCCCATAAACCCAAAAGCTGCATATGATTCATATAGTTTGTGCAGTGGATACGGGGGCTTATCAAGCCAGAAGAACTTTGGTCCTTTAGCGTGGTTCGGTTAAATAAAAGCCAACAACAAGAACAACTGAATAGGACGTCTTTAAAGGAAAAGTCTGCTGAAGTGAAAACACATTGCCGGTGAAACGCGCCAGCTAGCCCTCCTCTGTCCAAAGGTAAAAACGGCCTTTTTTTAAAATTCTGTACAAACATTTAAGTGTACAAACGACAAGGTGTGGCTTTGGCGATGCTGGTAGATATGAATATCTCACCTTTTCATCTTGCTTTTGGCAAGAACGGACATAAGCATATTTCCCAAAATTCCCAACCTTTACGCTAGAGTAGGAGGCATAGCTTTCCCATGGCCAGGTGCAATGGAAACCAACATACCTTTTTAGTGTCCGCAATGAAATTGCTCAATGTGGACCGTCTGTCTTATTATATTTATTGATTGCCTTTTTCAGTTATCTCTACTTGTTGCTAACGGTCACCGTTTTCACCTATTGCATCTGTGAGTTACTACTTTTCTAAATGAACGATTGACATTCATTTTTATTCTTTTCACTGCTTGATGTGCCTTTTCCTCTCCATGCTGCGAGCTCCACTTCCAACGGGGGACAGTGAAGAACGAAATGTACCGCTGCCGGTGAAAGTAAGACTTCACAGGTCTCGCGTCCCTGTTTTGTATGGGCGTCAGGTCCCGGTGAAGTCGTTTTAACATTCAAAGCAGCCGTCGGGTGACATTAAGTCGGCCTTTATAGTTTAAACATCGTGTTTAGCTTAGTCATGTGGCCAGGCAAAAAGGCAAAAGCCATGAGACAGTGTTTATATGGTCTGGACTCAAACCAATAATCATGTCCATGTTACTCTAGAAACAACTCATTAGCCACAGGAATGATATCATAGGAAACTTCTGCAAAACTAAACAAACTACTGAGATGGAAATGGATGACATACTGTTTAGCACTCAGTGAAACCTACCCATGTCCTGCCCGGTAATCCTTAACCGACGGCTGCCTCGGCCCATTAACCGTTTGATCTCCGCCGGCCTGGACCCCGTGTCCGGAGGGGGTCCTGCCCAAGGAGGCCGCGTGTCTCCCCGCCGCCGCAGCCCCTCCAGCCACAGGGGGCTGGCTGACCGGCCTGAGGCCCCGATCCAGTGACTGAGTCTGGACCGCCGCGCTGAGGTGATCCCTGGCGAGGTGGTCCGTGGGGTGGGCGGTGCTGGGGGCCTGGGCTGAGGGGTGGTTGGGGCTAGCTGGGTAGGAGTCAGACGCCATTGATCTGCCGGAGGGGAATATGAGCGGGTGGTTGTTGAAAGGCATGTACAGTAAGTAAAAAAGCTTAGGTTTCTGTCCCGGATTACTACGGCTACAGTCAGTAAACTATTTTCTTTATTCGTTTCACTATTTTGTTACGCTCTCCGTATCTAAAAGTCAACTCTATCGCAATAACACATGAATACAATCTAATATTCCAGAGGTTCTCCTTGGGTTATTCAACTAGAAGAAAGAAACAGAAAACAATTGTGTGGCATCAACATTTAAAAATAATGGCACTGACCAAATATAACTTAGCTTAACTTAACCATAACTCAGTTAATATTTTCTTTTTTTTTTCCACTGCCTATGTATCTGGATTGATCTCCTGCTTAGATCCCTACATTCTGATTTTGTGTCCCTTGTTGAATTCCTGTTCTGCTGCTGTGGCCAGTTTGATCTGATCCTTTCTTATACAGGTTTTGACAGCAAAATCCACACCGAATATAAAAATTCAAATGCTTCCTCTTGCCTTCTCCAGTAGAGGGCGACACAGAGCTTTAAACGATACAGTCAGTAGCTCGGTGCTCCTCAAATCTCTCTCTCAAGGCGCTTAAAAGTTTATATACTGGGAGACACTGAGTGCTTGTATAACAGTACCTGCACACTGTATACTGTTTATAGCTTTTTAAGGCTGAGGGGGAAAAAAAAAAATTCTCAATCCTCACACACAAATGCTAATAATGTGACCCATGAGTATGTCTGCTGTTGCACACACGTGTTCCCAGTCTACTGCTCATGTCACGTATCGTTCTCCCTGGCCCCCTGGGAGGCCACTCAACATATAAACAGGGATGTGCATGGCTAGATTGTTACGAGGCAACGGGACCTTAGAGGAAAACCTCACGCATATAGGAACCATGTGTGTGTGTGTGTCTGTACCTGCTGTCTGGGGAAAGGGAGCCTTCGGAGGACATGCCGTGGTAAGGGGAGGGCGTGAGCCTAGCGTCTGGTCTGAACTCTTTGTCGTAGGCCAGGACGTTCCACTCCTGACGCCGGTTACGAGCCTTACGCACCTTCAAAGATAGAAAACAAAAAAAAAAAAAACAGTGGCACATATACAAATTAACTTTGCGAAGCCCCAAATTCAGGATGAATTACTTAGACCATTATCATTGTCACGAGCTTAAAAACTGTCTTTCAGGAGAAATAAAAAGTATATCAAAGCAAGGCACAGGTGACAAGGAAGTCTATATAAGAACAGTTCTTTTGGGTCAGCATGCCATGTAGAGTAGTTGGATATATCGACAGCACTGCGGGAGATCTATAAATACTGATTTACTACTTTTTATGTCTGTAATTAGTTCCAAAATAAAATGCAAATAGTGCACAGTCAGACTGTCGCGAACAGATCTAAGTCAACGTCTAACTGTAAATGTCGCAGTCATTACTAATAAGAGATCTAAAATCACCTGTGGTCGTAGGGTAGATTAAGGTAGACAAACCCTTCTCTGAATTGTGGCCTGGTTGGTTGGCTACTGTGAATGGCGAACTAACTAACCATTAACACGCCGGCGCCAGCTGGCTATAGTAGCTCGCCAGCAGGACTTGCTACCTGCCGGTTGGCAAGCTAGCTAGCCCTGTTGCTAACTGAACGATAATGAAACCCAGTACAGCGTATAAAAGGTGAATGCGACAAAGCTAGGACGATAACTTCTTCTCCTTGGGCTCTGTTGCTTTCCATCATTCAAAGGTCGGCACTGTCACGACAGTTTCCTACTGGTCAACAACGCAGATCTGAGCAATGAAGAGTCAATTAAATACAGTGGCCGAATTACAGAAGTCAATAAAGTCTACAAGACAAGGCTGAACTCTGTTGTCAGAATATGAAGTGGGACCGATGTGCTGATATTTATTTGATACGTTTGTATTATAAAAAAATAATGTAATAGCTTAAAACATTTTTCATATAATGCCCCATATGTTCCTAAACTGACATGACAAGTGATGTATTTATACTGTACCACTGATTGTCAACAATCCATTTCTCTTTCGTGGTGCAGGTTATACAGAGTTTATAGTTATTATCGTTTTAAATTCTTTCTGCTAATTCCATGATAGTTTTAGAAGGAAGTCTACAAGCGGCGATTTTAAAATTAGAAATACAGATTCGTGTGTGTAAATCATTACGGACCTTTTTCACCTCTCTGCCCGGGTCCTCAACCTGCCTCTGTTGCTCCTAGATCAGAGACAGAGACAGACAGAAACAGAGGGATAGAAAGAGGAGTGGAGAGAAACTCAGCCATCGATTAATTTCTCTGGTGTAGAGGGGGGAAAAAAAACCAAACAAAAACAAAAAAAAAACAATGCAAGACCCCATCACCAGCTCCTTCACCATGGGGTAAATTCACACAGGGCCTACCACACACACTGGTCTATTCACCACCCAATCACTATTAGGCAACGACAACACGCACAAGTAGACAATGGACAACAGAACCAAAACTTCTGAGAACACGGGACGGCAACCAAACCAAATCAAACACAGAGGGGTTAGAGAGAGGGTGAGGTGGCAGGCTAACACAACGTGCCACAAATGGACACAAACAGAGGGGAGTGTGTGTATCTTTGTCCCTTATTATTCAAATACAACCACTGACTCGTGTTGCGTTTGAATATATGTTTCCCTCTGTGTCTCTATGTGTGCCTGTGTGTCTTACCCACGTCCGTACGTCCTCCAGAGTAGGTGAGTGTATGATGTGTGTTAGTGGGGTGTGCAGGGGTAAAGTGTCGGGCAGGATAGGGCAGGTTTGGGGTCGGGGTTGTCTTACAGAGATGGACAGGGGGCTCCTGGGTGGGGCCTGTCTGGAGTGGGGCCTGTCAGGGTGGGCCGGACAGCCCTATGGAAACACGGGAGAGAGACAAGCTGGTGCATTAGACTGAGCAGAGGAGAAGGAGGAGGAGGAGGAGGAAAGGTGGGGTGTGTGAGCCTCGAAGGCCAGGTAACGCTATAGATAGATTAGAAAAAAGGAGGAAGGAAGCAAAAGAGGAGGAAAAGGTGGAGAGGGATGATCCTTCCTCTTGCAGCTGAGCTTCTCCGGTATTAAACCTGTGATTTTTTCAAGAGTGAAAGCTACATTGATTCTACGGGGGTTTTATTCTGCCAAGTTTCCAGGTTGAGGGAGGAGGGAGCAGAAAAAAAAGGTGAGCAGTATTAAACAGAACAGAAATATTGACAGAGTGCAGCAAACACATACAACAGCAGCTGTTCAGGGCTTTGAATGATGAGAGAGCTGACGGAGAGAAGTGTAGCGTTTTTAAGGGACTCTGAATCAAAGGGGAATACTGCTCCGACATATTTGAGTCTCTATGCCCCTTAGTTTGGTCTAAGCGAACACCTAGTGACTGTTCAAAAGAGCTTTACACAGAACTAGCTGGAAAAAAACAGAACCGTCAAAAACGATCATAACCACAGTTATGTCGCTAAGGATTAACCCAAAGGGTGTCCCCGCTAATTAGTCCTTCCGCCTGCTGCTCCTAAGGACGGCATGGTCCCCTCCGTGCATGACCCGCCTACCTTGCATGCTTTAGTATCTAATGAACACTGTCCACACCTCAAACTGTTGTTATAACAGGCTGGTAATCGAAATTGTTTCTGGACCTTGGGTATGTAGTTGAAAATTTAGGTTTACCTACATTGGACAATATTTGCCAGAGGTATCAAATGTAACCGGAAGCTTTGACGGTCCAGACCCGAGGCCTTTTGCCCCCCTGACCCCATAGTCCAGGCATGCAAGTGACGCAATTATCGCTGCATGTGCGCATGTAGATGAACGTTGCATGAGTAAACGGATCACCTCTGCTCTCCTTGCTTTTTATTGTTAAAAATACTGCATTATGGACTTCGAAGTACTTTTGCCACGTCTGAACATCTATGCATCCAGCAAATGCACGCAATTTCGACAGCTCGCTACTTAAGCACGCACAGTATTTATTCAGCACTGAAAACGAAAGGTCTTTTTCAAAGCAGACGTTGTGACGTGTCAGAGTAGGAAAAGCACCGGTGTCGCTAATGTCATTAACAATCACTAAGACTCAATTCAAGTGTCCCGGCGAGCCATGAGAATAGGACAGCGAGCCAGCACGCACAACACCAGGACCCTAAACTAAAGCAGCTAAGTAGAATTTAGCCATCGTTAGTTTTGTTATTTCCACCAGTGCTTTACCCACTGTGACAGGTCAAAGTGCATTATTACGACACAAAAGTGTGATATAACAGCTGTAATATTATATATGAGCTCCATCTTTGCATAAATACGTTTAAATAATTGTTCAGACCTCATTACGAACTGTTAAATGTTGTATTCTCCGCTGTCTCTGGATAATGAGCCTGCCCAACTGCTGCTGTATCAATAACCAGTTACACAACAAACCAAAGCTAAATGGAGAGTACAGTAACAGGAAATGCATAAAATGATATAACAGCAGGAAAAAAAACAAAAAACAAATTAGCAAATTAAAGCAGATGAATTTATTTAACTGTTCTGTCACACTTACACACATCCAACCCACCGCATACACACAGTGACACACACACAAACACGCCAAGCCCCCCAACTTGCACTCACACATATACTGTACCTATACGCTGTACATTCACATACAAGCGGACTCCACCAGCGAGAGCACGCACACACACACACACACACACACACACACACACACACACACACACACACACACACACACACACACACACACACGGCCATACCTTCTGCCGTCTCTTCTCCTTGCGTTTGTCCTCGGTGGCCTGCAGCATCTTCTCTTTCCACAGGTTGAAGAAGTAAGAGGGGTCAGTGTAGAACTTCAACGCATCCTTCTTGTCATCCCTTGCATGAAGGAACAGAAAGAAAAAAAAGAGACGTTCATTTTATTTTTTATGTGACTGGAAGCAGGGAGGCCGGAGGGTTGGGGGTGTCAGATAGACGGGATTTGAGTTGGGCGGCGAGATGGAAAGAAAATGCGACCGGGGGTTTGAGTGTAATAGCAGATGAAGCAAAACGCCCATACTAATTTATTCATTAGCTAATGGACCCAGGTACTTAACTGGCTAAGTGTTGCACACCAGAGTTAATAGAAACATTATACTAATTTAATCACCACAGGGATTGTGTTGAAAGCGGGAGGTTCGACGGGATCCGGATAAGAGAGAATGATTTAGAATACGCTAAGTGACTGGCCTGTCATTATTATAATGCAGAAACAGCAAGCAGCCCAAAGACAAACGGCCTAAAATGAAGCGGAGGGGATAAGAGAGCTGAAGTCCTGCAGCTAGTCTCTGTTTCACCGTAACCTACTGAGTTCTCTTCTGGAGGGTTTCTTTTAATGGACTTTCTGAAAAACTGGGACGTGTATCTGAGGTTTTTCTGTTCATATTCTTGGCTAAATGGGTAATAAACTGCTATACTATCGGCAAAATTAGATCAAGTCACACACTTAACCCATACAAAACAACAATCATTATCCTCCTCTGATAAAAATCCACACAGTTTAATGAAACTACTCTGTGGTCTCTGCCGGTGGCTGCCTGGCAGGCGGAAGACCGGCATCAGTGTAGGTTCGAGGTGGCTCACAATGTAAACTTAAACACTGAATTCGGAAGAGGCTGCCAATCCTGTCAGCATTTTGTTCACAACAACGCCGATGGCTGAAACGACTCAACGTGGTGATGAATCGTGAGCGCACAAAGTATACGAGGTCAATCAACTAACACAGTTACGGTTAACGCAGCTGGGCTAAATCACTGACCTGTATGGGCTGAGAATGTTAAGCGGTGGAGGTTTGTCGCAGCGATGGTACATCTCCACCACAGGGTTGGGGACCGAAGTCCTCGACACCACCTGCTGATCCTGGATGGTGCTGCTCTTAAAGGCCTTCCTCATGTTGATATCCTGCAGGGAGACTGGAAGCAAGGGGAGGAAAAAAGCAAGAGATGAGATAGATGGGTATTTAGTAAAACAGTAAATACAGTAAAGTACTTGGCAGCCAGGCTAAAAATGGACAGAAATCTTTCACTGTGTGTCATTAATGGCATTTGACTACATAATCCCTGAAAACAGCTGTTTTGACTCTTCAAGTGTCGGATTAGCAGCTAAATCCTCCATGAATGAATGATTCCTGAACACTACAAAATCGGCCAGGGCAAGGCTATTTAACCACCAAGTCTGTGCCACCAATTTCACTGTCAGTCATAATGAAATGACCGAAGAAAGAAAATTGAATTAAAAAAAAAGGCATTTCTGGACAATGCACTTCTGGGACAATTTGTGGGCAATTATGGGCAGCTAAAATTTGGATATTTCTATAATTACATTACGGACAATGGACATTACGGCTGTAAAAGGAGAGTGCAATTAGATTTTTCAGAGCAAAAATACAGGAAGATGGGTTTTCCTTGGATTTTCTTTCAATTTACAGAGGAAGAAACAGTTCTTGTGTCACTGCAGGTAGATGAAATATATAAACTCTTTTTCTTTTTATTCTTCATTCTTAAATTTGACCTTCTCTCCACTGCAATTAAAGCAAAAATAAATGACAAATTATGGTCAGCGGAGAGCTTAAGTTAACTATTCCCCAATCAAAAACAGCATGTGTCGTTTGCTGCCTGCGGAGGAGCTATCAAACACTCGCTCGGGTCATTTTACAGCACTCACACACCGTCAGTGTCACTCTTGTGTACGTGGCTTTGACCCCGTGATTTATGCGTTTACGGAGTTCGTTGAAAGGCATTCTGGGAGCGTAGGGAACTGCTTGCAGACGCAGAAGTACAGGAGATGACATACTCGGAGGCAAAAAACACTTCATGACAAAATAACTGCTGGAGCGCATCTGGATGGATGTTTCCTTTGACTAAGTCGTTTTTCCAATATACAGATCATAAGTATATTAACAATAGTTTCAGTTTTTCAATATGCGCGTTGTGAATGAATGAAAAATATAAGACACGAAATTAAAACATCAATCCGTATGCTTGTAAATCCCTAACAACAACAACAGCAAACCCACCTGTGTATAGACATATAGAATATGTAAGAGAGACAGCCTACATGCTGTATGAACTCTGACACAAACGCGTACATATGCATACACACACACACACACACACACACACACACACACACACACACACACACACACACACACACACACAGTAGGTGATAATAGGACAGCAGGGACAGATTAGTGTTAGAGCTTGTTGTGTCAGCTTAACAAGCACCTTACACACACACACACACACACACACACAGCAGCTGTACGGGCGGTGTGTGAGTGTGCTAACTGTACGTGTGGATTTAAGGGAGCAATATAAGTGCTGTCTCTGTGTGTGTGTGTGCTGTTGGCACTCAAAGTCTCTTTGTGTGTTATGCAGCGTGTAGGACCGTGTAATTATATGATTCGTACACAACCAGTTTGTGTGTGTGTGTGTGTGTGTGTCAGAGACAGACAGAGAGAGTGAGAGTCAGAGAAAATACTACATGTATGTGTGTCAATCCCTTAACCCCAGAAGAGACTTAACACTACTGCAATGCTATCCAGGATCTACCAGATGGCTACACACACACACACACACACACACACACACACACACACACACACACACACACACACAGTGGCAGGTTCAGTGGACATCAGCCTAGTATATTATAAGGTTAAACCATGTCAGTGCGCATATGTTCTGACCAGTGATTTACTTGACCGCCTGTACTGTATATTTGCGTGCATGCGTGTGTTAGCGCGTGTGTCAGATTCAACCTCTGACCGCGAAGCCTTGTCCCTCAAAAACTAAAGAGCGATTGGATGTTTGATGCGGGCGCGTGCGCGCAGATCGTGCAGTCTGAGCGTACTCCTGTCTGCTTTGGTGTTTGATCATTCCCTCCTAAGCTTCTGTCCCTGCGGCCAAATGAATAATCCAAAAAACTAACAGCTAATGCAACTTTCATTGAGACGCGTCTTCAAAGAGACCTCTAGCGCACACGCTCCGTCTCCACCAGCCCCTTGTCTTCTGCCTCTAAGCCGTTTTACACTCTCGTTTTAAACGTTCCTCTTCCTCTCTGCACATCCATATGCACACAAATATGTTGATTACCGCTAATAACCAGATTAAGGTCATAAACAGTCTACTTAAGGGGACTTACGTGGTTGGCACTGGCCTGACTTTCCCAGTAACATGACTGTGGTAGTGTTTTTTTTAACAATAAGTTTAATGTCTGGAAGGACCCGACGCATCCTACAGGAAACCTCTTGTTAGTACCGTCCAAGTAAAAGCAAGTATATTAAACAAATGAACACGTTTAAAAAGGCTCCTTGATGAAGATTCGGCTACTTGAGGTGTTATGGATTTGACGGGTAAGGGCATGATGCTGCTCTGCGCTGTCCTCTTCCCAGGAACCGGGTGTGAAAAGGTGATTCTCGTGAATCCGCCGCGTGCAGAGTGGAACGGCGTACAGTCTCTCCGTTTTGCGCTGCTCCGCATTCACATGGGAGCAGCTGGTGTTTTGCCAGTTCAATTATTTCCGATGTAATTTGTTCCGTTTATGTTGTGAATAGTTTTGGTCCAGAATGATTGAATTGCAATTCTCGTTGTTTATCTTAAAATAGTTTAGAAACATTAAAACATACTATTTGTGTGTTCACAGTGAACGTGTGTAAGAAGTTATGAAGTTATGAGCAAACTGCTAATGGTAATAATTCAGTGTTACAGTGGAGAGTGTTAAAAGGAAAAGCATTTATTTTTTTAAATATTCTACTTTTCCCGAAGAAAATAGGCTTGTTAGGGCCCAATTATTGTCAGTAATGACTTGATTTTTGCTTTGTAGGGTTTGAATTAATTTGCTTTTAACCTTAATGTGACTGACAAAACCCAGTTAAGGTGATGACATGAAAGCTGCAATCGTGAGATTATTTTATTTGAACTTATATAATATTCAGGTAATTAATGAGTCCACTGACCATGTCTCCTGTTTACATTTTGTCAGCCAAGCTTTCCTCTCTCTTAATTTTCTCCTTTCATTTCCTTTTTCCTGTCAACGTCCCTCCCTATTATTTAATTTGTCCCTTTCTTCTTTGCTTTCTTTCGTTCTCTCTTTCCACCTCTCTTTTTTGATTACCCATTCCTGTTTTTCTTGTTGTCTCTCTTCTTTCATTTCTCCCTCCATTGTTCCTCCCCTCGTTCCTCCCTTGCATTTCCTATAATTGTTCCTGGGTTCCTTCCTTCCTTCCTGCTTCACTGTCCCTTTCTTGTGTCTTATTTCCTCCTTTTTCCTTTCATTGTCCCTTCATTCCTTTGTTTCTTCCTGCCTTCCATTCCTTTCTTCTCTTTTTTTGCTGTCATTGCCACTTCCTTCCCTTTTCTTTTCCTTTAACTGTCACTTCTTTCGTTTTCTCTCTCTCTCTCTTAAGCTTTCTCTCTTCAATTTTTCTTACTTTTCTTCTTAATTTTTTCTCCCTCTCTCTCTCTTTCTTTTTGTTCTTTCTTTCTTTCTCTCTTCCTTTTATTCTGTCTTCCTTCCTCCCTTTCCTTCTCCTTTTTCACTTTCATTGCCACTTCCTTCCCTTTTATTTTCCTTTAACTGTCCCTTTTTTTTTGTCTCTCTTACCATCGCTCTCTCTCTTTATTTTCTGTCACACTCTTATTTTCTGTCTGTCTTCCTTCCTTCCTTTTTTTTTTGTATGTCATAAAACATTCATGTTGCCACTCGTCCTGTTACTTTGGAGAAAACAGATGGAAAGAGAAGGAGAGAAGGAGATGACAGGAGTGAGGCGAGAGAGGTGGTGGAAGAAAGAGAAGTGAGGGGATGTGAGGTGGGAAACTAAAAGATGAGTGAGACGTGCGGTAGGAAATGAAGGACAAACAAATGGTTCGTGGGTAGGAGGATGAGGAGGCATGGAGATGGACAGAGGAGGAGGAGAGAGGAGATGAAAGAGTTTGAGCGGGGGAGGAAGAGAGCAGGGGGAGGAAGAGGAGGATGAGACAGAGGACTGCTGAGCTTTTGCTTTCCATCCGCGTCTGTGCTGCTCGATCTGTCTATGTCTGAGCCCACTGTGCTGCAGAATGACTAGGCAGTATCAGCAAGGAGAGAGAGAGAGAGCGAGAGAGAGAGAGAGAGATGGAGAAAAAGAAGAGAGAGAGGGGAACTAAAAGAAGAAAACGAGAAAGAATGGAGAGAAGGGAGGAAGCAGGGAGCTAAGCCGGAAGGGCAGGGAAAACCATCGTAGTGAGGACATTTTGGCCGGTCCTCACAACTCCAAAGGGCTGTTTGAGGGTCAAGACTTGGTTCTAGGGTTCAGGTTAGAATCGGGGTTTAGGTCAGGGTTAGGGTGAGGGTTGGGGTTCGACAATTAGTTGCGATGGTCAAGGTTAGGGTAAGGGGGCTAGGGAATGCGTTATGTCAGCGAGTGTCCTCAAAACTATGGAAAGACCAACCTGCGTGAATGCGTTTATTCTGTCTGTCTGTTCACTAAACACACTCAGAGGGTATGCAAACACGCAGACACATGGATGTGGGGATATTGACATAGGGATGAAGCAGACAGAAATCAAACAAAGAAAGCGAGACGGGTGGTTTTACACACGCACATACACAAAATTCAGATACCCTGAGCAGAAACCCTCCTTCCCACTGCGTGTGATGAACTCACACACATCGCAAACCGATCCCAGCGTTAATTCATAAATAAGTACTTTGATGAAACTGTCTGATGAACCACACACACACACAGCAGACACAGTCCCCTACCTTCCTCCACAGTGGAGTCGAGCTGGGTGACTTTCACAGCCAGCTGGTCCACCCTCTCCTGCAGGCTGCTCATCCTCAGGTAGAAGCTGTTGGCTTCGTTAAACAGTTCTCCGAAAATGTCCTCGGCGTGGCGACCTGGACGGAAACACACGCATGGTTTGGGTCTGACAGCGTAGCTTATTTGTCACTACCGGGACGTCGCTTTTCTTTTCGTCCCCAGCGAAAGTTAGCGGGGTGGATTCGCACTTTCGCCCTCGCCAGCCGGGCTCCGCTTCGCATCTCGGCAGTTGACATTCACCGCGAGGAGACTCAGCAGGGGAAAGTGATTAATCAGGTGTTAATCACCCGACCGAAGCTCCACACATGGATCACATGGACATTAGCAGTTTTCAATGACTTAAGAAGACTGTGGAGATAATGTTGAAAAACAAAAAAACCAAAAATTTAAAACTAGTCAGTCAATATTCAGTTTAGACTATTTTATCACATCAGGTGATCACGGTGATATCAGGTGTTTCTAACCACAATGTATTGTGCGTATCCACGAGGCCTAACAAATATATTTAGTGCTTCCTCTAAAGCCAACTGGCAAGTTGATTAGGGCTGCAACCACCAAACGCTGTCATTATCGAATAATCTGCTGATTATTTTCATCACTCATTCAATCATTAATCGTTTTGTTAATAAAAATTTCCTGTCGTGAAAACTGCCCATTGCAATTTTCCAGAGACCAAGACGACACATTTTAATTCCTCATTCTGTCTGATCAACAGCACAAAACCCAAACGTAATCTATCTTAATCAATTCACAGTGATGTTAAACAGTGAAACACGGAAATGTCTCACATTTAAGAAGCTGCTACCAGTTTGCAGAACAAAAACAATTAATTGATTATCAACGTAGTTGCTGATTAATTTTCCAACCAATCCATAAACTAAACTTTTCAACTCTAAAGTTGATTTTTAAATATTTTAAAATCTGCATTTTAAAAGTCTGCATCCAGGTTTACATCAGCCTCAGGTCTTCTTCGTCCCTGGCTTTGCTGGCACAGTGCTACGTTTCCTGGCGGCGCAAACTGTCATTCAGTGGACCTGCATGAAACTGTTGGCAAAAATGTCCATTACCATGTTTTCGTGCTTGTGTATCTCCATACGTGCCAAGTAGAGCCAAGTAACAAAACGGGGACCCGCTCATCAAAACACTGCTAAACTAAACGGGGAACCTTTAAGTTAATTCTGTTCTGTCATTTGTTTATTGACAAGTTAATTAATGGTGCGTTCTGCACCTCTGTTGCTGAAAACCGTGACAAAATCAAGTACAGTAGTTTGAAGAATAGGTTATGAAATGCTGGCGTGGAGGGGAACGGGACGACAGTAACCTTCCTCACTACCGGGCCAGGCGCCCTTGCGCAAGGGACTTACACACCGACTGCTTCAGTCGAGCTGCATGGTGGCCAACAGCTCAGGCTGTACATTGTGTGTGCTTCCAGCCACATTCAGGTCTGGATCTCAAAAAAATTATATTGTACTGTAACATTATCTCCACGTTGACCAGACGTCTATTATGCATGTGGTCTAACAGCAGCATTTTGTCCAAAACAATGACTTTGATTCGGAAATAACACTGGAAATTGCTCTCTAGGGCGCAATAAGCAGCGAGTATCCAGGCTTTATATGGGTGGCACAAATTATTATGACTTCCACCATTCTCAGCATGATAGAGACCAAATAAAAAGGTAATAAACGCGTCCAAAAATAGCCCCACAAAACAGGGGAGATGTAGAGAGAAATTCATGGAGATGGAGGTCAGTTGATGCCGTTCCTCCTCCCCTCTGTCTGGCTCAGCAGGACAGGCAGCCCCCTGCTGTGCACCTGTCGGGCTGAATACTTAAAAGGACCTTTCTGTTTGTGAGAGAGAGTGTGTGTGTGTGTGTGTGTGTGAGTGAAAGAGAGAGTGAGCAGGACAGAGTTAAAGGTACAAATATTTAAATGTATTTACAGAGATACAGAAATGCAGTCTTCTTCGATATCGCCGTCACCTCCAAACCGAATAATATGCACACATGTACACAAACACCTCGATGCCCTCAACGTCTCTCCGTCTCTTTTCCTCTCTTCTCTCTCTCTTTCTGTCTCCTCTCTCAGCCCACAACAACGTGACAGATGGAGCTGAGGCAGAGCACTCGCTCATTCGTAGGGAGCCGTCGCTGAATTTCATTTAGGCTCTGACTGTTAATCAAATTCAAATGGCCCTTTTTTTTTTTTTTTTTTTTCTTTCTTACACATTCCCACTGTATGCTCTCTCCCCTGGCATCCTGTGTCTCGTGAGCTGTGTGGGGTAAAAAAAAATTCAAGAGATAAAAGGACATTAAGGATGCACTGCTTATGTTGCATCTGGACCCTGCTAACTGCAGAATACTGACTTATCACGGTGTGTTTTTACTGTAGGTCACGGCAAACACTTTGGCAACGTGTTTTGTGTGTGTTATTGTATCTATAAAAACTTCACCTTGGATTCATCTTTTTCCACATTTTTAACGGGCTCCTTCAAACACCCTGACAACTACACGTCTGGCTGACTTCTTCTTCACAGCAAAAAAAAAAAAAAAAGAAATACGACTGCTGAATCCGATCTAATCAGCATGTGCAGACACAGCCTTGTTCACACTAAAAAAAAAACATCTTGAGGGATCTGTTTACAGGAACATAGCTATGAATTCATTAGTTTTGGGTGTGATTGCACTTAAAATGCTAAGGATGACAGACTGAGATCTCATTGCTCACAGCAAAGTCAGGTTCAGGGTGTCAGCGATGCGTGCGAGTATGAACACAAAAGGCTTCTGACTATCCGGAGTTGTTATTATTTTTTTTCCTCCTTCCTTTTTCAAGTTTCTGTGTAGTTTGTATCAAGTGTGCAGATAGTTAATGTTCTCCAGCTGTAGGGTTTGTGCAAGCGTGTATTTTTAGCCACGCTTGAAGCTTGGCTCTCAGGACGGCAACGCTTGTCGGTCAGAAGCAAACGTTAGCATAACAGGACGCTAAACTAAGACAGTGAACCACATAAACATTAGCCGCTAATTATCAGAATGTTATATTGTCTTTGTGAGCACATAAAAAATGTGGTGATGTAGTGACTACTTGCAGGGCAAGCTGTTTAACTGCTGTAGATTGCGAGCTAACTGCTAACTTGCTAGCTAGCCTTGCTCGCGCTTGTCGGTCACGATGGCTCCTGGAGATTCTCTCTAAGTTCTCTCCACTGTTCTGTTGGGCCCTGGCATTTTGCTCACTATTGTAGACCATTTTGTTTGGTACAACAGTTACTGAAGAGGGAAAACAAAGCTTGTTTACGGCCAGCTAGCACACTTGCAACAATAATCTGCGCTATGGACTCCTGTCTTATAACTGCCTGCAAACCAGTGCTCTGTTGTGGAGCACTTAGTACTCTGACGGAGGAGGTTCAATTAAAGCTGATTTTGCAACACAGCTATGGTAGCTTCTCTCATTTTTTGACTCTCCAGCTCGGCGCCCCCTCAAAGTTCAGCACTGTCAAGACAACTTGCTATTGCAAGTTCACCAAATTTGAACTCGACGCCAACAATTTGCGAGAATTTATTTCTCCTCATGAGCAAATCCACTAATTTGGGTGATTTCATTGGAATGGACTTGACCTTCAGTTGCCGTTTCCAAGAGATGAAGTCATGTTAGCAGATGAAGTCCTAAAATCCACAGGCATTCATGACAAAGAGCCAAGGTGTCTGAACAAAAACTTCTCTCTTTACAAATTCCTTCATTACATATGATTTTAAGTAAACAATTGTAGTGTATACTCACTCAGACTGCCCAGTTGTTTGATGATGGCTGCCAGGGTGCTGTTGGTGACACACTCCAGCTCACTGGTCACCCCATCTGGCAGTGCCCCACGGCACAGGTGCCTGGGCTCGATGTTCCTCTTCACCAACGGCATGCTGGTCTATGCCTGAGGAAAAGGCAGAGAGGAGAGAGAGGCGATTGGCTTGTGGGGAGAATCAGCCATCCGCTGCTACCTGTAACGTTTTACGACATTAGATCCTAAATACGTTCTGACATCCCCAAAGCTACGCCTGAAGCTGCTTGACTGAGTTCTGCTGTGTATCTTCTGACATTTGTTAACCTGCTGTGGCTCATTATTTCAATTCCCCTGCGTAAAATAAGTACATTAGCAACACCCCGGCTCCACGCTGACAGATAAGAAAGAAAGCTGAGGAAAAATGGGTTGGTGATCAGCTGTGAGTCCTGATGGAGATGACGGTGTCATGTCGGCCGTGGGGCACAGTCGCTCATCACGTTGCTTAATGTCACGTGGCTGGGATGAGCCAGGAGCCAAATGATCCGGAAAGAGGTTTTCTAAATAGTGCTAACGAGCCGCAAATGTAGCCAGAGAGACCACAAGGGACAGAGAGAGAAAGAGGAATGGGTAGAAGATGTGAGAATGACTAAAAGACAGAAAGAATAAGAGGATGAAAGAGCTATAAGCCAGTGACAAATAAGAGAGGCTCTGCTAGGAAAAAATACGGTGTCGGTGTATGAAAGAGAGTGACCATTCTACAGGGGAAGAGCTACATACAGATCCAGCACGCCATATCACGTGAGACAGGAGCTCACTGTGCTGGGTGAAAGAAAAGTTATGAGAAGAATGGAAAGAAAATGGGCATGTCATAAAAGAATCGCTTTCCAAAGGATGGAAAGTGATGACAGGCTTAGAGTTTAAACCTGCTTTCATATTTTTGATATCAGCATTGAAGAAAATGACTCAATAAATTGTGGAAAGGTCACTCGTTGTTGTAAATCTATGGTCTGCACCTTTACTGCATTGTAACGGCAACGCACATCTGCTAAAAGAATGAAATGTAACATAAGTACACATTGCCAAAAAAAAAAAAAAAAAAAAAAGCACTTAAAAAAAACACATACACATAGGAATGTCAAAATGGTGAAGGGAGCTGCTCGTCAGTGAACTGAACCTATCAACCTCTGACATCTGTTCATTCTCCGCCTTCTGGTATCTCCTTGAAATATGCAACTATAGAATTAAACTGACCATCTTTTAGGTTAAAGTTTGCAAATTTTGGGATAAACTGTGCAATTTTTAGGTTAAAGTAAGACTTTTTTTAAGTTGAAGTGCGCACCTAATGCTTATAAGTGTGCAACTTTTCGGTTGAAGCACAGTTTTTTGTTTTTTTTTAAGGTCGAACTGTGCAACTTGTGACCAGGGTTCTGTTAAGTTTTAAGATATTTTAAGTTGAGGTGAGCAATTTTGGGGTTGAAGTGTGAAACGTCTGGGTTATCCTCTTGCGCCGAAAAGATTAACGTTGCGGAAACGGTGGGACTCTTCCAAGTAGGAAAATAAACGGGAGCCTTAAAATACAGCAGTATGAAGAAGAGGATAGAACAGAACTGGCCAATGGAATAATACAGTTCCTCTCCAGTGATCAGGAAATTTACACACCAATGACAGCCGATAAAAGTAGATGCAGCATTAATTTTGCCCCTGCTCCTCAAGGCACATTATCGTGACAGACACAAAAGAGAGAGAAAGTGAGGAAGAGAAGTTGGATAAAAGAGAGTGAGAGCTACTGACAGAGCCGAACACGTGAGAGGAAACCGCTCAGCTCTTCTCAGTTTGGAGTGAACTCTCTATGTGGGACACGCTTGTTATTTTTGGGCCATGATTTTGTGTGTAAGTGTGCGCATGTGGCACGTGTGTCTGTCTCGGAAACTGAAGTGTGTGCGACGTCTTGGTGTGTGTGTGTGTGTGTGTGTGTGTGTGTGTGTGTTCTCACTGTGTGGACGTGAAAGAGTGCGATAGGTGTGTGTGTGTGTGTGTGTGTGTTCGTTCCCGGGTCAGTGCTCTGGAAACGTACCATTCTCACGCTCTCTCCCATGCTCCTGATACAGTCTTTGGCACAATAATATTTCTGGGGTGAGAGGAATGAAGCTGAGACAATGGAGGTAAACAAAAGCACAAGAAATCGCTGCCAGAATGTGTGTGTGTGTGTGTGTGTGTGTGTGTGTGTGAGAGTGTGTTTGAACACTGGATCTTGATTTAAAAAAAAAAAAAAAAAAAAAAAAAAAAAAAGACATGCTCGTACCTGTGTGCCATGTCAGTTCTGAAGTCAAACACAGACCGGGACAGACACACACACACACACACACGCACGCACACGCCCAAAATGCCCGTGTTTGTGTGTGCTCGCCTGCTCCTTAATTTGTTTGTCCAGACTGAACAACACACGCCAACTTTCATAAAAAGTGACTGGTTTGTCCTCTTTACGTTTCTCCCACACGCTCTCCTGCTCTTCCTCCCTCTAATAGCTTCTGACATTCAATTACACAAACCACCCCAGATTGTGCCGGCTTTTCTTAAGAGTGTTATCGAGCTTCCCTGAGTGTGAGTGAGAGTGTGCGTGAGAGAGAGAGAGAGAAAGACGGAGAGAGGGAGAGAGAGAGGGGGGAAGCCAGTATCGACCCCCTCCTCCAGCTGTTGTAAATAATCTAACACCATGGCTGTTTAATAATACATACACACACACTCCTCTTCATCCTCCATTGCCGCATCAATAGCTGCTCTTCATTTCTTATTTGTCTCATCTGTCTGAGCCCCCCCCCCTGCTTTCCTGCATGTATTCTCCCTCTAGAACCTCTCTCCATATCTGCCTGGTTTCATTAGTAAATCAGTAAGGGTGAATCGCTCTTCCTCCGACTCCCCCGGCGTCTAACACCGAGCGGGTATTCCCCGACTCGGCGCGGATCCGAGAGTGTGTGCGTTTCTGTCGGTGGGCGTGTGCTCAGCGCAAGATAGCAGGGGGATTGTGTGTGATGGGTGCTGGTGTGAGTAGTAGATGTTGAGGCCACTTAGTCTGGTTTCGTGATGTAGGGTTTACATGCGTGAAATGAGGCAGATCCTCCCTTTCTCTGGCACACACCTCGCAGAAACACACAGAGACAGACACACACACACACACACACTGCATTTTGACCCAAAGGCACTTAGCCTCTTCAGACAATCCCATTCAGGTCAGCTGCAGGGCACAGTGACATCAGCCTGGTGAGCTACACTCCTGCTACAAGGACACCAGAGGCCCGGAAATCGGAATGAGGGCCAAACGCATTTTCATCTCAAGAGCTGTGGTGCATTGCTCAGTCACGATATGTCCTGATAGAGAGGCTGCACTACACACAGAGAAGTCAGTGAAAGGGAGTGAACGGATATTTCTGGGTGACCACACATAGCTCTATCCAGGAAAAAAAACGTTCAGAGTCGCACTGGGATCAGTCCACAGATGGACTGTAGGTTGACCAATATCAGCTTGCTGTCTTTCACAGCCTCCGAGACGTGTAAAGGTGATCGGGCACGAAGGACCAGAGATGGATTTCCGTGACAGGATTGACAAGGTATAAAAAAAACAACAAAACAAAACAAACAACCCAAAAGCCATGCGCACAATTTAATAATACAAGATCTTGATTTAGTAATATGTGCTCTCTAATGAATAATTCGTGCTCTTGATTTGGCATAATTTATCACCTTCATGTCAGTAGTCTTGCCTTGCACGTACCCTTCACGCTCTCACTCTGGATCGCCTGGATCTAATACGGTACTATGCTGAACCTGGACTCAGACGTGTGGATACACTTTCGGGTGCTGGCTCTTAAACGGAAGGATGTGTTATCGTTGAGGTCCCTTGAACAGATTTCTACAGGGAAACGGATATAAAACCGTCGGCGATACCGCAGATGGCATCCAGTTCATCAAAAAAACTCAGCTTCATAAATATCTTCTTCAAACAAAGAAGGGAGGAAGTAAAATATGTAACAAGCTATTAGATTCAATTATCAGATTGAGAGCATGAATTCTTAAAATCGGGCAAACAAAATTTTTTTTTTTGTATCTCCACAACACCTTTCGGGATCCGTACAACAGCAGTTGTGTCATGCTGTAGACGTTGTCAACACAGGTAAATCTGGCGTGTTGAGTTTTTCTGTTTCTGAAGGAATTTCACGAATCATTTGTCCTCCACTACGGGAAACACTATGAGCAACAAATAGTCAAGCGTGATAGCAATTTTCATTCCCAACAACCACCGTGTGTCGGGCCGGATCGGGCCATTTATATGCTGACATTGTTTAGTCCTGATCCCGGGATTGGGTTGAAAAAAAACAAAACACTGCAGAGAAGGCCCCTGCACTGACATAAATGATCCATACGGTGTAATTTGTACCAAATGCAGCAGGATCAAGGGCCATTTACAGCCTTTGATTTGGTACACACTATTTAAGGCTTTTGAAGACTTTGAGGACACAGCGAATTAACGAGACGACGAGAGGGGAGAGGGAACGGAGCGAGAAGTGTGTCGTGGAGCCATGGGAACGTTGTCATGGCAACGCACCGAGGAATCCGCTCCGCTGCTGAGAGAAGTGGAACTCGGCGGGACTCCGAAAATAGTATGAAAGAGATGGACAGAATAAGGGGCCTGGGAGAGATGGAGAGAGAGAGAGAGAGAGAGTAAAGAGTTACATAAAGGAAGGAAAATTAAATGTACAGACTTTAAATTCTAAGCAAATCTCCATCCCGGATTTATGACAGTTTGACACCTGCACTTACGCAACAAAGGAGAGTTTAGGGCGCAGCACTGACATAGCAACATATGATCCTCGCTAACAGTTCGGGAAGTCAATTCCTGAAAGACCACTTCAGATCAAAGATTCATGACAAGATAAATAAGTTTGATGACACCGCAGAGCAAAGTTGCAGCCGCATGACTTACCCCGTCAGAGACTGTTAGCCGCCGTACACTAGCGTCTTGAAAGATAAGGTTACGGTTATATTTCTGCAGCCTCTGAGTTTGTCGCGAACTCATCATTTCACTTCACCTCTCTGCAAAATCTATGAGCCATAATGGTGCAAACTGTACGAAGTAAAAAACAAAACTAGAGGAAATAGCGGGAAGCTTAAAGTAGAGCCATTCAATAGAGGTGCTGAAAGTCGTTACTTTTTTTTTGTTCTTGCTGAGATTTAGCTGGGAAGATCGATACCAATCTCCCGCCTGCCCATTACATATGAAGCTACAGTTAGCAGCAAGCTAGCTTAGCTTAACATAAAGACCAGAAACCGAGGGAAACAGGTAGCCTAGCCCTGTCCAAAGGATAATAAAATCCGCCTAGCACCTTTAAAGCTCACTGATTAGCGCGTCATAATTTTTTTGTTTAATTGGCATAAAAACCAAAGTGTAAAAATGACGAAGTTGTGGTTCTACGGGGGGTATTTGACATTTTGGCTGCGAAACAGTGACTTCCTGGAGTCTTGCCGCCAAGCCAAGTTAACCATCTCCTGGCTGATTTTGCTACCTTTGGACGGAGCCAGGCAAGCTGTTACCCCGTTTCCAGTCTTTTTATTTTTTATGCGCTAACTGCTACACTGGCTAGCTTCGTCTTTAAAACCATAAAGCATCACTGTTGCCAGGCAACGCACTCTTCCATTGGTGATTTTCATGTTTTAACTGAAACTGATGACTACATATTCCTCTGAAAAGGTTTTCAAGAATTTCAGGCCTATTTCAGGCAAATTTCAAAATTCCTTAGATAACCAGAAAAATGCAAGATCGCTACAAGGTTGTTTTTGTAGTTCCTGAATTTTTATTCCAATTTTGAGCAGTCGCTGTGGGTGAGATGTATTATAATACATGCCTATCTATGATGTTTTGTCAAATGCTGTAAAGTAAAATTAAAATGGTGCATCGATCCCTGAATCATCTGGTTTATGCATGTCACAATGCACAAGTTAGGCTGATGGCTTCTGGTATCTGAGCTGCCATTTTCTGACCAGAAGGGCACTTTGACACCCACTGCAGGTAGGTTAGACCATGACACGACTAATGTGCTTGTCTGGGAAACCATCCAAAGTTCACCTTTTGGTCACGCCACACTTCCCGCCCCCCCGTCTGTATCTACATTAAACACCTCTTCCTACTCTTATACATCCTCCCTTCCTCCTCATCTTGTTTTGATGGCTGCGGGTACAATGCAATACCCACAGTTGGGTACAGTTGTAAGTCGGATAAGCTGACTGCAGCCTGAGGAGGTGCTGAGATGCTGGACCAAACATCACCCCCGGTTTGGCTGTTGCACCCAAACATCTCCCCAGGGAGCGAACTAGAAGACTTTGTCTGGTTTTAAACTCTAGTCAGAAATGCAGTCACTTTGTACCGTTTTTAATGCATTGTTAGGAATATAATCAAGTAGAACGTACACTATTCATTTCAGACATTTCACATGAATTGCTTTTACATGCAGGAGTCCGTGTTTGTGGGAGACAGTACTAATCACTGTCCTTAACCAAACTGCTCATTCCCGCAGGTGGTCGGGCAAGCATCAGCTAATGCTATTACTGCTCCGTCTGCTCGGCCGTACAGACCTTAAGCACAAAAAACCCACATGATGACGGACACACACACCTCTCCTACTGTGCCACACCGAGCTGAGTCTGCCTCGGTCTGCTCCGAGAAAGGCTGGCAACCCGCCCTCCGCCCTGTCTCACTCATCCCTCTTCTCCTGCTCCATAGGAGGCCCCTTGTATAATCACAGCTAATTAGCTCTCTACAGTAACTAATGGAAATGACAAGCGCTGACTCTTTATGATGACATAATTAGATGATATACCGCATGAGGGACCAAGTTATATTCCCGGTATTGCAACAGCTAGCTGTCGCTGTACACCGTTATCACCAATGACTATCAACGCATAATGTGACACACTATATGCAAGCATGGGTATATCCTTCAAGGGGTAATGTACATGCTTGTAGTAGATCTGCTGCACAGCGGCTTCTCTGAATGGCAGTCTGTGGAGTGAAGGCCATCTAACACTGTTGAGAGCAAACCCGAATGCTTTTTTGGGAACTCAGAATAAAACAACCTTATTTTAAGATGAAACCCCCCCCCCCACTTAAGAGTTGATCCAGCATGGACTTGTTAGGGGGCTCCCGAGGAGACTGTCTACCAAATTCTTCTGACCCACAGACAGACATGCGCTCGCTCACTGTGGTTAAACATGAAAATTACAAAAATGGTAGCTGGTAGCTGCTTTAATTAAAGTTTTATATTGCAAATGCGAGCTTGATTTATCAGTATAGTGATATTGTCAGAATTGGGGTGTTCATAGAGGAGGCACACTAGTTACATTCAAGGTACTAATTACACTTTTTTTGCACTTAAAGCTACATGGATATTTGAAATGAAATACAAAAAAGGTACAAAAATTAGTCATCGCTGGGGTGGTACCTCTTAAAAAAAAAATATTCTATACCTTTTCATTTTTATTATTAACCATTGCATAACTTCTTATTTAATAAAATGAAGCACAACATGGGCCGGCAAACCACTTCCATATAGTGGTCAGACCAACGCTAGGACACGCAATACAGAATATAAAGTCGCTCATTCAAACCTCGCTCTTTACTTTTTAGCACCAAACCAAAAGTGCATTTCTGTCACTTGGAATCACAAAAGATTCCTGTAGGTGTAAAAGGTGACATCAGTGACAAGCATTTCTACTGTTTCAGGTGCATCCCCGTGTGCTGTGTTCTCTCTCCTATGTTCTGATTGTACAGTATTGTGTAAAACACGCAGGCTAATTAGCACAAGCAGCACAGCTCATGTGTGAATGATGAAACAGCTGCTCAGAAAAAACGCTGGAAGGAGAAGGTATGGTTGCAAAGGTTAAGCTTATTTGGAATGCGGCTCATTTGGTGTAATTTGTACACTGTGCTTTGGAAATTTGTCGTAATTACTGAATTAAAAACCTTGTACCCCAAACAATTTGTACTTTTTTAAGGAACTTCAAAGAAAAAAAATTGTCTCCTTGTCAGTCTAAAAATCACCCACTGTTAGTTTATCAAGCGGACTCTGGAAAGGTTTCACCCAAGAGTCCAGAGATTGTTGGTAACTCTTTAGATTACGCCTAGCAACGCACCGTACGTACCAGTACATACTTGTAAACTCCCATAAGCGTGCAGCCTTTAATCCGACACGTTATCAGATGTTTCTCACGCCACAGAGAAAGAAAGAAAATGTAAAAATCTGAAAATTATCTATTTTAAAACGTTGCAAGATTTTGTATTTGGTGATAGTCGCGTAGCGCCATGCCACTATTTGAAACAACCCAACAGATCGCTTTGCTGGTTGGTCAATGCAACATTGGCTGAGATATCCTGATTTTGAAAATAAATAAATATAAACAAATAAATAAATAAAATAAAAAAGGTGTCTAGTCTCTCCAAATCTCCAAAACTCCAGCCGTACATTTCCCATAATGCCACTGTAAAAGTGGCTTTCTTGAGAACCTACTTGCCCACTACTTTTAAATCCCACACCTTGTAACACAGGCTTTTGGTTAAAACATGTTTAGACTCTGGCCTAAACTGAGATAACCCTGATGACATCACTACGACTCCATCAGGGTTAATCCCCCCCCCCCAAAATGTTGGAAAGCTTCCTCCAGAGCCACGAGAGGCATTGCAGTGTTTTACAAAGTGAGTAGTGCTCCTCAAGAATAACAAACTGAACTTCATGAGTAGAAGTGGAAGAGAGCACCTTTAATTCAAAAATTAAACAACAACTATTTTAAAATACTACAAATGAAAACCTACATTGTAAAAGAACTGATAATCCAGAATTAAAAGGAGAAAAGTTTTTCTACTATTTAAAGAACAGTTAGGACTTGGTTGAAATAAATAATGCTTTTACAAACACTTCAGACATACAGCACTAACAATAATGTAGGTTTCCAGTCCTTTAGACCAAAATAATTTGTATTAATTGCTGAGAATTTGCAAAATGGCGTTTGTTTTTGTTCTCTTAGAGGTCAGTTGGATGGGTTTTTCCAAACCAGAAAACCAGAATATTTTAAAAGCCACAGGAAAAAATTCAAAAAGGTCCCAACTCATTTTTTTTTTTACGACTGACAATTTTTGCATTACTACTCTTCTGGATCAGGCAAACCCCCCCCACCACCGTCCTCCCTCTCCCCCCCACTCTGGCATGACGTAGAGTTAATAGCAACCACTTTGATATGCATGTACTATAACAGCTAGGATTCTAAACCCAGGCCTGACCGACAGTCAGTGAGCACATAGCTATGAAAACAGGAAAGCGAGCCAAAACACAGTGACACAGAGCTAATGTTTTATTCTGAATCAGGATTGCTCTGGTTTTGCTCTGCGGTCCCGGGAAGCTCTACACTTGGTTGTACGCCAGATGTCAGCTCACAAAAGGCATCGGCGAATGAAGAGCAGAACGAAGCAGAAAATGAAAATTAAAAAAAGTGACCGGGATGATCTCTCAGCGGTATGAAAGACTAAATTCTAAGAAGAACAAGCCTCGTTTTGTTTGATGTCACCAAAACGGCAGAAAACGGCTTTTGTTTGATGTTGCTCTAAGCAGACTCGGGGTGATGATTTAAATATCAACTGCCATGATTCCAGTTACAGCTTCGTTTTAACCCCCACCCCCAAAACACTGACTCCCGCCTCCTTCTGGCCTCCTTTCTCCTCCTCTCTACCTCCATCCTACACTCTCTATCTCCCTCATGCCCGCTCCCTTCTCCTGCTTCTCCCTCTTTGATGTCTGTATTTCTTGATGCTCTCGGGTGAGGAGCCATTGTACAAAATGATCATAATTATGATGCCCCCCCCCCCGCTCGCTAATCCTCCCTAAAAACAAATTATGCAAAACAGGGCGGTAGAGGAGAGGAGCAGAGAGGAGATGAGAGATTTTACGCTTGCCTCTTGCTTCCTCTCTCTAGCTTTTTTTCTTTCTGGAGAAACTGCAGCAGGCTCTGTGGAGCGGTTGTCATGGTTTCTTTGGAAGTATTTTCATTTTTGGCTGGATAATGAAGTGATCAGAGGACTGAGAGAGACAGAAGAGAGTTTACACTGGGGCAATAAAGTTCTGCAAGAGATCTCCGTCACTTCATTAACTCTGGGGGATAATTGTGTGTGTGTGTGTGTGTGTGTGTGTGTGTGTGTGCCTACGGTACCTCTGAATGCAGATGGAGTGTTCTGAAACAGCCACTTTAATGGAAGGTGAATAAAACGTGAGACAAAAAGAGCCAAAGGCACAATGACAAACACACACACACGCACACACACACACACACACACCATCTCTAGTCAAACAGTATTTGCAATTCATTAGCGGCATTTGTTTTTATCTGCTCAGTGTATCAGGGAGTCAGGGTTTATCATGAACAAACCGCGTGCTAACTTACAACCAAAACAAAACAAAACAAAAATAGACAAAAACCAAAAAAAAAAGGAAAAAAAGAAAAATATGTTATGAATATCTTTGTGCGTCTGTGTTGGTCTTGTATTGAATTATAGTCAGTTAGTGTCACCCAGCTGTTGCGATAGGGACGAGTACCTGTGTTTGCTCAGTGTGAGAGGTGTGGGCCCAATAAACTGGATTTAAAGCTGCTTTAAAGAAGCATAGTGGTGATTTTTTTTCTTGTAGTTTACATTCATATTTTAGATTAATGCAGGCTATTTTTCCTACCAACTGGTTCTATTTAATTTCAGAGTATAAAATATTAAGACATAATCCATCCATGAGCATTTACCTGTCGATTATTTTTTTAATTGTTATGGTTGAGCAGTAATATAGTGGTGTGCAGGGATCATTTTAAAACCTCTCCTTGGTGGTGTGTTCAAGGATGCTCCGAAATCTAAACATCAGTAGTTGGCTGCTGAAGACCACAGCATTCACAAGCAACGTTGTGGGAAGACTAAAAAAAGCTGTTTGCTGTGATTACTGTCCAAAATATCTGAAACCAATGGAAACCAAACTCTGACAGTTAGAAAACGATCTAAAATGTTTTATATTTTTTACATTTTAAAACAAAAAAAGGTGTGACTAAAACAATTAGTTCCTCAGAAAATCATGCCTTTGATACATCTTTTTTGGCAGTCCGTGCTGCTGACTGGGTTTGCTTGTGTACCTGACATACAGCATGTTATGATTTATCTGTTGTTAAAATCTAAAAATACAATGGAGAGATTTCAGCAGCGAATGTCCACGGGAATCCGGCATTTCTCTCAGCGTGGCCTTTGCTGTGTGTCGTAGCAACACCGCTCATTTTCCCCTAATAAGCCTAATATCATTTATCATTAAAGTGAAATAACTTCTTCTGCAGGAAAACGTGATAAAAACACGTCGTTTAGTTAAAACACGCAAAAATCACTTGTATGGTCCTTTAAAAAGCAGCTTTTACCTAAAAGTTTTATTTTTTATTAAAAACATTAAAAGGGTAAAATCTAAAGTTATTGAACGAAATAGCAGCTACTGTAGCAGCAACTTTCTATTCTACCCTCTTTTATACTCTCCTAATGTGGTTGGTAAACAGGTCAGCCACAGAATGAATGCAATGTTTCTGAACTGCACTCAGTCCTCTACCCTGTATGTGTGTGTGTGTGTGTGTGTGTGTGTGTGTGTGTGTGTGTGTGTCGTGTCGTGTCATGTGTGTGTGGTGAGAACTCTCCTTGTGCCCCTCCGCGATCCAGTCTCTCACAATTAAATGTGTTGGTCTCAGCACGATTGCAACAAGTCATCCGGCAGAACCATGTGACCTGAAAAACACACACACACACACACACACACACACACACACACACACACACACACACACACACACACACACACACACACACACACACACACACACACACACACAGGGCAAACTGGGTGTACTGGTGGACAGCAGGGCCCGGGCACTGGGATGAAGGCAGGGAGAGACAGGTCACATTAAGGCCGGGATGTGATGTGTCACAGTGTCCCAGATTCCCCGATCCCAGTTTAAACTGGGGAGGTGGGACGGGACGGAGACCGACAGGGTAACCAGTAAGATACAAAGCGTATCTAGCTCGGTGGCTAGTCCTTCTTGTTTTTATTTGGTGAACAAATGTCACCGTTTGCGTGGTTTTTTTTTTAGAAAAACAGTGACAATGTTTCTTTCTGTGGCAGACTCTGAATATCTATGAAAAACAGCTGTTGGAAATCAAAATCACTAGCTACATGCTACTCATGGAAAACCTGTTTTTGAAGCAAAGCAGACCCGATTAAATCATTCTCGTCAGGAAATCTGCTGTGTAAAGAGGGACATTCACATGTTTCCTGACCTTTTACAATGAGAATCTAAATAGCACAATGACATTTCTCTGGCCCCAGATCTGATTTTCCACAGAACTTAGCACAGTTAGAGTAAACTCTTATTGATTTTGATAGGTTCAAGAAATTATAGGGGTGAGCGATATGAATTAAATTCTCCATCACAGTACATGTAATTTTAGACTGCAATATTGAGTTTTTGTTAATTGGATTAATTACAGCAAGGAATATGTGATTGTGTTGTTGTTGTTGTGTGTTCGTCTTGCCTTGAGGCAGCCCATGAACGCAACATGACTGACTTTCCCCCCTAGTGTACTTCCCTGACAAGTTTTTCAAAATCACTTAATGTTGTGTGACAGGCTCACAGAAAAACTGCAACTCGGATTTTCTCTAGCAACATGTTGTGTGAGAGAACTGCACAAAGTAAGATATTTATGCACAAACACAACAGCCTTGACAGCCTGAACCACAAATGACAGAGGAGGGCCAATCCATCCTCGAAAACTGAAACTATACAGATTTGCCCTTTTTGCTCAAATGAAATCCTGCTGCGGAGTCGGCACACTTCTCCGCTTACAGGAAATGAGGAACTGAGTCCAAGCTGTCTGCTGAGCAGCAGTGAGGGAGGCTGCGTCCAGAGGAAGATTCACTCACCAGTTTGACATCTTCCACTTTTTCTGGTCCCTGTGGTATAAAAACACCACAGACCGTGATGGTTCTTGTTTCCAAAATTTGCTGATTTTGCCTGCATCACATTATAGTAAACTGTAAAATGGTAAACCCTCAGACCAAAAACACCTTTTGAAAACATCCCCTTGGGCTCTAGGAAACTGGGATGAAATCATTTTCTGATATTTTATTAGACCAAACAATTAAACAAGCTATCGAGTTATCCGGAAAATAATGGTAAGATTAATCAATAATGAAATTAACTGTTAGTTGCACCCCTAAGCATTCTAATCATCGAAGTTCCCAGAGCCCGATGCGGCCTCTTCAAAATACTTCTGTTTTCCCAACAACCAACTAAAACCAAAAATATCCAATTTACAATGAGATAAAAACACAGAAAATCAGCAAAACCTCAGATTAAAAAAAAAAAAAAAAAGCTAGAATCAAGAGATGTTTGGTATGAATTAAAGATTAAACAATTATCAGAACTGTTATTGATTAATTTCCTGTCCATTTCCACACCAATGGGATTTAGTTAAAGTGGAACCTCAGTCATTTAGTTTCATATTTTCCTTAAACTGAGCAACTTGCGAGAGACAGACTGGAAAGAAAAAAAAAAAAAAACAGTGGTCAAAATCAAGCATCAGAGGCAAAGATACTCTGACTTACATAAATATTTATATACAAACGGACTGGCTTCCAAGCAAAAGACTTGATTCCCCTTATAAATCCTTAAACCACAGGAGTTTTAAAGGTTAAAGATCACAAGTCAGTAAGCATACACTCTACTGAAGTGCCTCTGTGCAAGGCACTCAACGCTAAAAGCTAGCCTTTACCTAGCTAGCCCCCCCCCCCCGCGGAGAAGGGAAAAGACCACAGGGATCAATACAAGTATCATGTTACGTAAACGAGCTTCCCCCCATTTTAAAACACACTAGTTAACACAGTAAACACGTACACACTCTGAAGCCTGTGGCCACAGACAGACGCTTGAGGTCAATGCTGCGTCGAAAGCTTCGTCGATAAAACCACCGGCAACAACGGCGTGTGAACGCCCAAAACGCCGCCCATAGCAACCGTCGCCGCGGCGGGGCAGCCCTATCGATCACCATGTGAATGAATGAGCCTGGAAACTGCTGAGCAAGGATGACTGGGGGGGGGGCATGAAAATGTGAGGGTAGAAATAATGTGCGAAGACGTGGATGTTGAGAGGGAGAATTTAGTGTAAAATGAATCTCATACAGCAGCTTTAACATTTCTTTTTGGCTTAGCAACATCCACAAAGGACACACACACACAAAAGCAAACACACACACACACAGCTGCAGATTGAGGTACACAGTGCGCTGATCAGTGTCATTGTACAGTTGTAACACCGACGCAGATGCGCTGTCAATAGACTGGCCTTGCTTGCACTTTGCATCATCCCACCGAGGATAAAAAGACAACTAAAGCCGACACGGTTAAAGCAGCGAGGTCAGACGACCAGGTGGAGGAACGCCGCTGCAAATTTCTGGGGGGAAAATACAGCCTGGCAACGCTCCCAGCAGCGAGAGACAGCAAGAGTGCTTTAGAAAATATATATTTCCTGACAACAATAACGCTGAATAGTTCCCCTTCCTGTCTGCACCTGAAGGGTTGTGGTGCAGAAGTAACTTTATAATAAATGGGCTCGGGCAGTGCAGTCAGCAGTAGAAATAATGGAAATCGTGAAAGAGTTCATGCCAATGGAATTATCAGCAGAAAGACATGAGCAAGAAAGTCACAGAAAAAATATGTTCTAAAGCTTGGTTGTTTCTTTAACATCTGTAACATGCAAATCAACGGCCGCTGTAAACTTTCTTGTTGGCTTCCCCATTATTTATTACGACATTCACATTCATAAACTAGAAAACGCGCTCAGTGGAGCGCAGACCTCTGTCAAGGCCAATGTCTCCGAGTGCTTGCTCATGGGGGAATGTTGGGTCTGTGTAAATATAACCATATAGAGTACGGTCTGGAGCTGCTCTATATGAAAAGGGATAGCCTATGTTATAATTTAAAAAAAAATCGAAATGAAATTGAATCGAATGTCAAACCACACACCAGAGTTAAGAGAAAAAAAAAAAAATTCAATTCACAGTATATGATCCAGATCTGATCCCAAATTTAATGGGTTCTTCCCTGGCCCCTGCCCCATCCCTCCACCAAGTTCGGTGCAAATCTGTTCAGTAGGGTTTTGCGTAATCCTGCTGACAAACAAACACACGAAAAGACACGGGTGATCACACAACCTCCTAGGTGGAGGGACTGACTGTAACCGGGTTACTAGTGTGCAGGTAAACACACTTGGTGCATGATGGTGTATATATAAATGCAGGTTGCACTCTCTGGCTGAGAAAGGGATTCACATTTGATTTTGGTTCAACAGATCTGTCGTTAGAGTTACTAGGTGCTAGGAAAGTTTGAACATAATTACTTTCTGCCTGCAACTATTCGAAACGCCAATTAGTCCTCAACTCAGAAGCTCAAGTTAACTCGGCATTACCTCTTTAAAGTTGCTGTATGTACATTTTTATAGCATCCTTCAAGTTGTTCTTGGGGCACGAGTTTTAATTTGTAGAAAAATATGACGACTAGCAAAAAATTGGTGGAGTCTGTGTGTTGCTTTCAGCCCATTCATCTCAGTAGAGTCGGAAATTTTCGAAATTCTATATTTCGTAGCCTCAACTATGACCATTTTTCTGTAACTATCCCATCTGTCCGTGGGAACAGGGTGAAATGTACCGTATGGAAGAATCATGACAGACAGATCCTATTCAGTGTGTTGGATGGTTATTCAGACTATGAATAGCCCCGCAGCAGATCTCTAAGTGGCCACATCACTTAAGTCTGAGTGCGCACTGAAGAGGCTGCAGTGCATCTTCAGAGTTAATTCAAACCATTAGCCACAACGAGACACACTGAACATGTGTTCAAGGGAAAATCCGAGGAAGGCAGAAATCTGTTAAAAATAATACAATAAAATCCCACTTCCTTTCACCTGGAATCATTTAAACCTACCAGATCTGGTTCAAAGAAGAGGCAGAGGAACAGACTGGAGGTTCGGCAACAGAACAAGCTCCTCGGGGACGAAGAACAGAAAATGTTCATGAGAAAGAACATGCATCTGGAAAAAATATCATTTGTCTCCTGCCCAGGGACAGAGAGTCTCTCCTGGACGGCTGACTCCTGAAATACATATTATTGTGAAAACACAACGCTCACCCCTGGAATCCTAATCATCATCTGTGTTTCAGCAGAGAAACAGCTCAGCGCCCTTAAATCTCCAGCAAAGACTCTGCAAGGGGCTGGCAGACGAAAAGTACAGATTCATACAGTGAATCCAAGATGGGAGGTTGTTTTCAGGTTGGCAGCCAACCATTTCTGAGATTATATGGTGGACGTTATATGTGTTTACTCCTTGAGTGATGAAACCAAGAGCCCAGGCCTGAACCTAAACCAGTCGCCATTCAAAATCCACCGATGTTTGCGCTGAGGGGCGCACAAAGGCAACAAGTTCTTTGTTTACACCAGAGGAAAGAACGGTGACAGCTCTAAAACAAATCTTGCCTCAGAAAGACTGACAAAAGAACAAACACTGAAAAGTAAAGCAAAGGGAGACGGGCCAAAGCGATCCAGCGTGTTTGATATTCGTTTCTGAAATTGAGGATCGTAAACACAGTCCCGGTATAGAACATGAAGAAAGTCCTCCTCGTGGAAGTTGTATAGGATGTGACTCAAAGCACGGCTGAAAGTGTTTATAAAAAGGAAACTGCAGGAAAGATGTCAACTGAGCTCCAAAGGACTATGTCCTCTAAAATGTTACTGTGATGTATGAAACATCCAGAAGTACCTGAAAGCCCTGACTGTTGAAACAATAATTCATTCAGTTCATCAACAGATAATTAACTGATTCAAAATTTAGGGCATTTATTAAGCAAAAATGGCCAAACAAATTTTTTGTCATTAAAAATAGAGAATGTCTGGGGTTTTCTTTTTCTTTAATCTGACGAAGTAAGTAACCTTAAGGTGTTACACTGGCTCTGCTAACACAATTATCATTATTTTTGACATCTGACAAAGTATATCATTTATCAATTACAAGAATAGCGAGACATTTTGTGGAAAAAAAAACAACCCATTCACTTTCTTGCCAAGAGTTAAACGAGAAGATTGACACCAGTCTCGTGTCTTCAGACTATTTATGAAGCTAGCTCCAGCGGGGCGACTGAGGTAGCCTAGCATACAGACGGGAAGCACGAGGAAAAAACTAGTCTGGCTCAGTCCGAGTTTAAGTGTCCACCTACCAGCACCTCTTACATAACACTATAAAACAAATTAACAAAAAACACAGTTATACATTTTACGGTGAGTTACTTTTCTTGCTAGGCTGTAAGCTAAGCTCTTAGCTCCAGAGCTAGCACCACACTGATCTCTCAGCCAGACAGTCAACACACGTTTCCCAAATGTTTCCCAAATGTTTAACTCTTCTTTTAATTGTGAATATTATTCATTACATGACCCGAATCAGTGGAATTAATGACTACAAGTAATTTGCTAAATTAGTTCAGCTGTTTTTGGATCTCAGTTTGGAACAGGCCTCCTCAAAACAAAGTCCTAATTTCAGTGTATTTACACATTAAAAATGTATTATTACTATTGAGTCCCTACCATATTGTGGGCTGTGGTCAGGGCAGAAAAAAATAAAATTAAATTAAAAAAATAAAAAAATAAAAAAGGTAAATGCAAGCCAACTAGAAATTCCTTTGGGAAAATTGGGAATTGTGCATCTAAAAAAGCCTCAGAAAAACCAGAAAAATGCCCTTTGTGCTCTCAGCAGAGATCATGCCTTTGTCAGGCGGCAGAGCATCACCACTCCTTTGTCTTTGCTTAAATCCCTGAAGTTAAAAAACCGTGTGTGTGTGTGTGTGTGTGTGTGTGCGCTTGTGTGTGTGTACAGTCATGCATCCATGTGTGTTGTGTGCTGGGTTCCCTATTTGAGCGTTCGGGCCTATTTAGCGCTCGGCTTTCTTCGCACTCCTTCCTCGACGATTTGCTTATGTAAGGAGTCAGCGCAGGCTTGTGTGAGCACCGTCACTTATGAATACACTCGGGACCGTACAGCCGATTCTCACTCACACTCACACTCACACTCACACTCACACACACACACACACACACACACACACACGCACGCACGCAGAACGGAAACCTAATATCTAATCACTGTTCACCCAGGCTGGAGTCTGGACTTGAAAGGACTCAGTTGCTGTTCCCAGCATTGGTCATTCCACTTCCTGAACAGTTTAGATTGGCAGGTCCCTCGCAATTATCTACCATCCAGTTATAATGTTAGTGTTGTGTCAAATGTACTTTGCGGCTTGTATGTTAAAAGTCCTGCGGTAACGTTATAAAAATAAAACACACAATGAATAATGAGCACCCCGTGAGCACCCCAGTTGTTTGGCGATCCAGCAACAACTGCTACAATCCTCCTCTATGCTGACTTCAGTGGAAAAAAAAAAAAAAAAAAAATTGTCCTAACTGCAGATCATTGGTTTACACGATAAATTAAAAAAAAAAAGAAAGAAAAAAAATCCCAGTATGATACTTCGCTGATCAACAGGGTGATCGGAGGTCAAGCTCAGCACTGGAGGAGGAAAGCTGGAGCTGGGAGAGATCCTGTGCCAAGCTCAAGGGCCCTTCTGCCGGGGCGGCTGCTCGCCGCGAAAGGGGGGTCCGAGCCTCAGCCTGTTGAACGACCTGCCGCGCTATAACAGGCCTCGCAAGTAAGGCCCTGTTTCAAACCCCCGAGACGGAACCGCTTTTAACTGGCCACAATAAACTGTGTCAGAGTTGGAGACATTCGAGCCGTTTTGGAAACAGTTTATCTGGAAAAAGATCATCAGGGAGATTTTTTTTCAATTTGCTTCGACAGGGGTTCGGGGATCAGGCGAGGGAGGCTCGGAAAAAGGAAATAATCAGATGGCGGAGTGAAAGGACCTCGACGAATTCACCTTCTCACGTCTGAATATGGGGAAGCAACTAATGGTAAATTTGCGTAATCGATTAATCTGCTAACGATGACTAATCACATTACTGTTTCAGCTGTTGTCCTGCTGTAAGCCAACGTTGGCTGATCACTTTACCGGTTCGATAACACATCTGAACTGAACAACGTAATTTCTTGCGAATGCGCTTCGGATCCTTATTTGATCATTTCCCTGTGTTTGCTTCCGGTAATGTCAAAACTCAATGAGACGAGTGCTTCATCTCTCCCCCTTTTTACTCCGAGATGTATTTTAAGCGTCAACTTTCCCCCTTGTTCACGTCAAATATCACGAAGTTACGACCGTGTCCGCCTGGAACCGGATTCCAGCAGGGCCTTTGGGCAGGAGAAGCAACAAGCAAATGGCAGCAACAGGAGCAACATCATCATCATCATCATCATCATCAGCAGCAGCAGCAGGAGCAAAAAGAGCCACAATAATAAAACTTGACACAGGTCGGTTGTGTGGCTGAAGTTGACACCAGAGGCAGGGCAGCACTGAGTCTAGGAGGCCTACTAATCCATGTCCACGATGAAACATAATACATTGCACATGTGGTCCAGAAGAATTTACACATGGTGTTCATTTCACAGCGTTCTACTACACGTCCGAAACCTGAACGATTTCTAACACAGAAGAACATATAAGACACATAAAACGTGTGTGTGTGGGGGCTTCGGGGTGCAAACATCCTGTCGTTGAAGACCCGCAGTATCTCTAAACCGAACTCCATGCGAAAAACGTGCAATTTTAGCAAAAAACCGGCGGAACGGATCCCTGCCGCAGACTAATCCCCCCCCCGCACACCACCTGTGTAAGCCCCGCTGCTCTCTTGCCGAGTCGACGCAGACCCGCGAGCTCGCTCGCTGCCAAATCCTACGACTCGCTCCACCGACCGGTGACATTTTGTTGCAGGCGGGTCGGAAGAGACACCTGACCGGTGCGATGGAGGCGACGGTCACGATCACAGAGAGGGGAGGGGAGGAGGAGGGGGGGGGATTAGAGTAAAAACGGGAGGATTCGGCAGAGACACAGGCTCCGATTAAAGCCCATGCAGCTCAGCCCGCCGCCTTTCCACGGGCGCGGGTACATTGTGTTTTCTGCGTGTTGGTGTACGATACGATGCAATAACAATAACAAACGCGCCCTCCCTCCACGTACGTGCTCCCCACGGGAGGCATGCGTCCGCGCCATCGCCGTCACATGCCAAGCCGATTTAGAATCCGGTCGGATTTACCTGGCCTCACCTTCTTCCGCTCCTGCTGCTGCTGCTGCTGCTGCTGCTGCGGCTGCGGCCGCTGCGTCTTCCTCTCTCGCCTGTCTGAATGGTCCTCTGTCCGTTCCGTGTCCTCCTGCTCCGCGGTTCATTCCAGCCCGTCCATGTTCGCAGCTCGGAGCGGCAGGGGCTGGATGGACGGAGGGACGGGGAGAGACGGGGGAGGAGGCGGCGGATGCGGACGAGGAGGAGGAGGAGGTGGAGGTGGTGGAGGTGGAGGCGGAGAGGAGAGAGAGCCTTTGAAGTGAGGAAGTCTGGGGCCCAGCTCGAGACCCAGCTGCGTGGACTGGATTTATGTCGTTTCCAAGGCAGCGTCCGCCGACCCGAGGAGCGTCAAGCCGCAGCCTATCACAACGAAAGAACACTTCCGTTTGACATTTCAAAAATAAAAGTCTCGACTTAAACTCACAAGAGAGAGCTGAAAAAATGGGAAACTATTCTTAAAAAAAAAAGAAAGAAAAAACTTCAGATTTTAACATTTATTTACAGTTGTACTTGCATCACAGATTCACACATTTTGTTTCATCTGCTCTGCTGTTTTCATCCTGAATCGGTTGTAAGTTTTGTTCGTTAAGTCGTTTTAGCCTGAGTTTGAATCCAGGGACGAGAGAAATACCATGTTTTTCCATATGGAATTCAGTTTAGAAATGGGTCTTAAACCACAGAATGAATGGCCTTAAATATGCACGCCTTAAATATCTCTACAGGATATTTTCGATTGCATATTAAACGATAGTCTATCTTTACATTTATTCCAAAACTACATAGAAAAATGTGCCGTTTTTGACAAAGGATATAGATTTAGAGAGTCACAATACATTAGTTGAACGTTTACCTGTAAAGCCTCTGTTACGCAAACAGACAAATAAAAAAATAAAAATAAAATTTTACATCAATATAAATATACAGTATAAAAATGCTCACGACGCCTGTTTGCTTTTCTTCTTGTTTCTCTTCCACCACGAGCATCTGAAAGGTTTTTTTTAAAATTTATTTCTTTATCTATTAATGGCAAGTTTAGAATTATTAACAAATGCACTGCTTCTGATTTTATCTGTCATCCCTTTTCCACAAGAAATAAAACTCATGTCTTGATTTGTTTTCTGAGACATCTGCTGGTGAAAGTTCTACTGTGTAAATACTTGCACTGAAGGGGAAGATGCAGCTTAGTTGAGCCCATATTTTAATAACTTATTTTGGTTTTTATTGCCGACATGTATAAAATCTGTGAGTTATGGAAGTAAGCTTTTGGTAGCAGAGGTTAAACCCTCTATGTATATACAGTATGTATGGAGTAGGGGGACCATGACAAGGATTCATTGTATTTTCACATTTTAAACACACAGAAGCTCTTAGCTTTAAACTCGTAAAGGTAGGCGAATCAATGCATATTGTCACTGTCATTCAGTTTGGTTTTTATCTGGATCAGTTTTTTTTTTTTTTTAAACCAATCACCTCGCTTAACTTCTCACTTCCCTCTGGTAATTTTTTTGTATTCGTGCTGCAGCTCTGTTGATGAACTGAGTGCACAGAGTTCCCACAGAGCTGACGCTACAAATAACCTGCGGTTGCTGCAAGGAAGCCTCTTTCCAAATGATCACATTATGACATTAATGCTCATATACTATACTACTATAATCATACTCACATAGTACAATAATACTGTTGTACAATACTGCAACAATTGTTCTGAGGGATTTTATGTTGGGCGGCAAATGTTTAAAATGCCGGCGTTTCTAGCGCTTCCTTTCGTTAACTTGACGCCAGATGTCGGCTCAAACCAACTAAGGGGAGCCGCAGTAAATTGGTCCGACAACGCATGCGTCTTCCCGAGGCTCTCCGAACTTTGCCGAGCGGTAGCCTCGACCACCACCCACCGCATCCGTCGAGCAGCGGGGCCAGGGCGCCGCGCCGAGGAGGCAGAGGCGCTGCAAAACCCTGCCGGGGAGAGGACTCTTCCGTTGAAACACGCGTGGATTGGAGGAGGGGTTCGCTGTAATCAACGAACTGAAAGCGAAAAAAACAAATAGAGTAATCACCAGATTTTTTATTTTTATTTTTATTTTACACTCCAGCCAAACTCATTCTTACTGGCGTCATTCCACCAGTATGATTATATGTGCTAAGCAGCCCCAGAGACAGATAAGAGAAGAGTAAGAAGGTAACTGCAGCATAGAGCACACTTTGGACACATGTCATCTAAGAGAGAGCACGGAAAAACTTAAGGATGCATTCAAATGTAAGTGGAAATGTATCTTGACAAGCTGAGTCTGTGTTAAAGAGGTTTTATGCGGCATCAGAAGCATTGGAAACAAAGGGAGGGGGAAAAAAACAACAACCCTGATGTCTCTTTATCTGCGTGAAACACTCCGAATCGATTAAAACAAACATATAACCAAGACCGAGGATGGACGGACTTTTCCAATCTGTTTGAAAAAAAAAGAAAAGAAAGAGATCAACTGGTGTTGCAGAAATAGTTGCGATAAAAATGTGCAAAAAGGTCAGGGGCTGCGTTGCGCACACACCCGGACCCGTACATTGAATTACCGCGCCACAAGCTGTAATTAGCGAACCGGGGCAGTGACCGGCGGCTGAGAGGAGGTGAGCTGAGGGGTCGTTCGAGGCTACGAGGAAGTGAACGGTTCAGGAGGTTTACTTGTGCACACGAATATATATGTTTTTAATAGGTCCCAAACTTTCCTGAGGCAACATCTCAAATTAGGATAAAGTCATAAAAAAAATGTTTGTATGCACTTTTATCCTTTGGGATTCTGACGCACTGAACAGACCCACGCACTTGTGCGACACTGCACGTCGTTCGTCAGCGGGACCTACCGGAGGGGGGGGGGCCCCCTCCGCCGCCGTTCCCCGGCTGACGCCGCTCGGCGGCGCCGTTGCCTCGCGTTTGACAGCGACGCCTCCTCGCGCGTCCCCGGGTCGCTGTCCGCGGTGCCGGCCTCAGCGACGCCGCGAGCGGCTGCCAATGGAGGCGCGCGTCGCTGTCCGTGGTGCTGATCCCCACCGAGCTCAAGTCCCGAAGGACCCGGCGGGAGGGACTCAGTGGTCCCTTCGCGGATAATATTATGGGTACAATTATGGTTCCCGTGAAGTCCCCCATAAGAAATGATTTATTCCTGTGATATTCTGATAATATCCCTCATCGGGAACCACCATTAAATGTCATATCCAGGGAGATAATAGGGTCGTAAAGCACAAGAACATGGCGTTTTTTGTGCTTGTTTCGTGGTCACCCCAGCTCTCTACAGGCTGATTTCTAGCTTTCAAAGTTATATTCCAACTGAGTTCGGCTTTATTTACCAGCTGCGGCCGTTTGATCCAACCCGTTTCCCCAGCGGCGCAATTCCAATAAATGGCCCAAAGAGATGTGACGACATTTTTGAGGTGCAGACATGGGGAGGAAGCTTAATAGTTCGCAGCATGTTTCACACATTGTATAACCCAGCGCAGCTTTCAGGTATTCTTTTGTAAAAAAAAATCAGAGCCTCCGATGTGGGCAAGCAGCTCCCTGACTCTAAAAACCACGCTGCTTTGAAGATCTAGACCTGCACAGGGAGTCTAATATAGGAGGAGAAAGTGCTGCGAAAAACGGTCACGTCGTTGACCTCCGTCAGCGCCCGGTAGGCACAGTAGTCACACAGAAAATATATGTGGCCCTGCGGATTAATATAGTCACATAGGTAGAGTATAAATGACCCGGATCACAGCAGAGGTCTAGCGGAAATGACGGCCGAAGAGGAGAGACTGGACTGTACATCACATCCCCAAGCTGCCACACTAGTACATTTAGTCATTACCTTCTGGGGCTTGAAGGCCTTGCTGGCTCGCCCACGTCACCGTCACCCATCGCCGAGGGGTCTGGAAATGCATGAGGCGTTTCGAAGCGTCTTTAAACCCCCAATGAAGTGTGTTTTGTGAGAAATCTCACCACCAGGTCAGGGGGACTCACCGGTCATTTGATTAAACAGCCCTGCCAACCCTGCACAGACCTGTTTAAAAAAAAAAGCATACCTCACTTTGCAAGGGTGGGGATAGTTCTGATATGAAGGGGGGATTCCTTCGTGACTCGATGGGTGGAGCACGACACTGACACTCAGCCAAGGGCTAAAGGGGCTCAATTAGCGCCAGGTTCAGCTCTGCTCCTGGAGCACTTTGGATAAAAGCTTCCACTGATCGGCAGATTTCGGCCGTGGAGGGAACATAATTGTAAAGCAGAGTTGGTAGCCGGCCCAGGGAGCTGGGACTTACACTGTTATTATCAAATTTCCCAAATTACACAGCGAGGTATGCGGCTGTTAATCCTACGAGGGGAGAGGAGTGCTGAGCAAGTCAGTAACCTTTGCCATGAGGATTGTTGTCCTGTTGCTCTGTGGCTTGGCGGTTTTCCCCGCAGTGGGCTGAAAGAAAAACACTCTTTAGTTGCTTGGGGAATTCCTTACCGCGGCTCCATAACTTGATCGTTAGTAAGTCCAGGGGGACGATTTACAGCAGAATGAGATCCAGTGGAGACTGGCAGTTTAAAAATGTACCTGCATGGCAGTGGCAAAGAAGGCTACTATCTGTAGAGGGTGATGGACTAAATTCCAGTTAATATGAAAATAAGGCAATTGCCCACACATTAGAATAATATTTTAATAAATAAATAGCAGCATCACACAGAATAAAAGAAAATATACATTGTGTGGATGATGGCGTAGTCATTGTATAAACTCAAGAAGATGTGTAGTAGACAAACATTCACAATTAAAATGGTATAAAAAAAAACAAACAAACAAAACAGCCACTGCATAACAAAAGAAGGTTCAACACATAAGAAGATAGCGAACCCACGAGCGCTGGATCGTACAAGAGCGAGACAAACCAGACAGCTGATCTGTGTCGAAGCAAACGGGCATCCAAGGGGCGCTGACGCCTCGGCTCCGAGACTCAGCGTTTAACGCAGGGAAGGGCAACCGGAGGAGTTGGGTTTGCCGAACTCTTGAACAACCCCGCAGCTCTGGCTGCTCTCAGAGCCGTTCACTGACAGAGTTGCACGCTGGGGGAGATGGGGCGAGACGGCAGTGAGGGCTAGGAGACAGGAAGTCTGGACCTGGTGCTTGTTGACTTCCCCTTTATGAAAAAAAATCTGTTTTCCATGCCCTATTAAAGTGAGCATGTTGACGTATTTATGCATTAAGATTCTGAAAACTTTGAGACCTTTAGAACTTTTTAGGTGAGTTACTATTTTTAAACTTAGCACTAATAAATTGTGTTTTTAAAAGAGGGGAAGCTTTGCACCTGGCCTCCAGACTGGATCTCATAAAATTCAAAGCAACAGGTTGACATTTTGGGAAATGCATGCATTTGCTTTCTTGCTGACAGTTAGATGAGACGATCGATATCGCTCTCGTGTCTGCGTGTTAAACCTCTGCAGCAGGTTAGCTTAGCATTAAGCCTGGACCCAAGGGGAAAACGGCCGGCCCGGCTCAATCAATACCGCCGAAGCTCAGCAATTAACATTTATCTCGTTTGTTTAATGCAAATAAACAAACAAAACAAAACAAAAAACCAACCTCTTAGAGTCTTTTCGTGAACATGACGTTTGCAAGGCAACCAGCGGAGACCACAGCCCCCCACCAATTTCTTGGTCGTGTACAACTTTTTTACACTTTGGTTGTAGTGCGAAATTTTGCCACCTGCAGACAGAGCAAAGGGTAACCCGTTTCCCACTGCTCCAGTCTTTATGCCAAGCTTATTTAACCGGCTGCCGGCTGTGACCTCAAAATTTACCGCCCAGCCATGAGGGTGGTATCAGAATAAGCATATTTCCCAAAAAGTCACACTAGTCCTTTTAAGAAAAAAAGTCCACCCCTGGATTCTCGTACATCATTTCACCCTTTTCTGAATGATAAATTCATTACAGAAGTTTTTTTTGTGGTGAGTGTTGCAATGGTGGATTGCTCCTTTGAGCTTGCACATACTTAATGCTCCGATTGTCTGAGCATAAAACATCTCACTCACAGAGTTAGACCAATTTCAAATATACTCCGTCGTTGTCTTAATTAGTTCCTGAACAAATGTGTTAAAATCAAACTTTGTCAATAAACGGCTCCTACTATGTCTACACACACCAGACCTGGATCGAATTATTAGTCAAAACCTTTTCAGACACTTTCTCCGAGTCACTGCTTTGACCTGTCCGGGCCGTGAGCCGGACGGGATCGGCGTCTGCGGGGACCCACCGACTTAAATCCATTGCGCCAGACGCAGCTGACAAAGAAAAACGACTGAATCGGTCTCGGGTGGCAATTTGAGCCAGGCCTGGTAAACACACACGGGTACACGGGAAACATACAGTTATTACATTGTGACGTACTGAGTTGGCTGGCCCGTCTGCAGCTCTTTGCTTGCTTACACCTGCATGGATAAAACTCGACCCATTCAACTAAGCTCAGACAGTCCTCTATTCTCCACTTTTCTTCTTGTCACGTTGTTATTGTTGGTATTTTGCATTTCGATAGAGAAGAATGGCACGTTGTGTGCAATGTGCGTGTTGTTGATTGCTCTTTGTTTGTTCTTTCTTTCCTTTCTGGACTGTTTCATTCCTTCCGTGTGCTAAAGAGAGAACAAAAAAAAAAAAAAAACTGAGTGAGGCAGAGAGGACCTTTTGAACAACACTTCAAACATGCAGGATATTTGTAGGCCAAACCTCTGTACCGGCTTGCCGACATTAGCTCATGTAAACCTCTCCCTGTGGAGAGGAAAGTGGTGCACGTGACCACTGTGTAAGTCTGTAGCATAGAGATAGTGGATACGTTATACAGAGAAGCATAGAAATAGAATGAGGTGACTCCCGGCTCTCGTGTTTCGTTCTAATTGTATGCAGAGGTGGCTGCTGACCTCAGGCTCCGGGTTGGATTGTTGCAATGCATGCTTCGACCTTTGCTCTTTGACCATGAAGGGGGCGGGGGGGGGGGGCGATCATGGGTAAAAATGTACATTCGGGTGTTTGTATTTTGGCTAAAGTGATTATTACCAAAGTGAAATATCGTTTATAGTGGGAGAGAAAGGCCTGCTTTGTTACAATAATTGCTAGGAGGGAGGGAGAACTCAGTAATCAGCGAAGTAGCTGTTTGTCACTCAGTATTTTTTTTGCATTTAAAGGGGTACCTCAGGCATTTATATCACACCTCCATCAATTTTAAAGTAAATCAAAGTTTAAAAAAAAAATTTATATTATTATATTTGGACTTTTAGGGCAAGCTTCAATAAAAAACTACATTTCCCATAATGCATCCCAACAGTATCTTTCATTAGATCCCATGCCTCCTAACTGCCACATCTTTCAAACCCAACACCTCCAGTTTTTAAATAAAATTTTAGTCTCAAGTCCCAAACCTGGCGACATCACTATGACATCATCAGGATGATGATGATGATGATGATGATGATCATGATGATGATGATGATGATGATGATTATTATTATATTTCACTTTGAAAAAAAACTCCTCCAGAGCCACAGAAGACATTTCGCAAAAGTTTCGAACCGACAAGGAAACTAAACTTTGTGTGTAAAATTGGCGGAGTTCCCCTTTAAGTGATCTCTTAAAATTCCTGCATATATATTTCCTTTGGCTCTACTGAACCAAACCTACAAAGCAAACCAATAGATGCATACGTTTCAGTTTCAGTAATATCTACTATATTATCACCGTCGGGATGAACTTGTTGCTAATAAATCTAAATTTGCCAAAACGACCTGTTCCCTTTAAAACCCACACAATATCTAAACCTTTCATAAGCTGGTATATCGCAGATATTTCAGCTGACGGAGATGCTGTCAGGATCAATCACTCGGATGTCGATAGAATGTGGGAGGAAGGAGGGGAAAGAAAATCAGCGTGACAGAGCTGTGAGGGTTGAGAACCTGTCTCGATAAGAGTCAGGGGGTCTGTCGATTCTCTGAGACACTGCCAAGCTGTTTCGTCCTAAAAACCAACATCAGCGCATACATGTAACAGTAATGCTCTGATGGAGATTATGTGTAACCGATGCTCATTGATTAATATGCAAAAAAACAAAAAACAAAACAAGACACAAAGCATTAATGTTCCCTCTTTCCTCTTTGGCTTTCACTGTACTGTCCGAGCAAAATTCGGCCTCTAGCGTGAAAGAAAATCAGGCTGCTGAGTGATTTTGATCTAATGGCTGATCTCGAACAAAAATACTTACAAAAAAAAAAAGTAAATGAGGGAGATCTTTTTGATCATTCAAGAATGTGTCCTTCAGAGATGCCCTTAAGCAGCCAATATTTACGCCTGGAGATGACTTGAATATTCTGATATGTAATCTGTTGATATGAAATGTGTATTGAGGAGGGTTGTTGACCGTGGACTAAACGTCTATGACGACAATCTCTCAATGAGCTTTAAACCTTACATACATGTAAGACGTGTGATCCTAAATCCTAAACTCCTTACTCTGCGTCCTTTTCTCTTTATTCGTTAAAATTGGATTTACTGCATGTGGAGAAATCAGTAAGAGCCAATCTGTCAAGTATCAATGTCTATTTCATGGAAAGATGGTTGTGATACTGCATTTATGTTTGTGGGTGCTATGATTTGAGCTCGTCTGATAACACTTTCCTAATTTCAAGTTAACTCATGCGATTGCTGATCCTCAAAATGATGCTGTTTTGGGAAGATAAAGGCATGTGTGATTTGAGTTTTATATCCTTTTATGACGCCGACTCAATGAATTCGATGGCTAATCGATTAAACCAACAATAGTAAGTTGTGGCTGATGTCATAAAATCTATATATTTTGCTCCTTTTAAGGAGGACATCTGAGGAACATTTGTGCACTCCTGTTAAAAACGTCATATTTTAGTTTTACTTTGAGACTGCTCTGTTATTTTAAAACCTCACTGGATAAAGAAAATGGGAGTTTTGGACTTTAATTCTGCTAAAAGAGGTTGTGTTGGTCGAGGGAAGCGGGAGCCTGACGGCTGTATTGGACCAAAGGCCTGTGCCATGTTTTCAGCTCTTTTCAGCCCCTTTGACTTTAGCAAGGGGAGCGACCTCTCTGTGCCACATGACCACCAGATGGCACTGCGAGTCCGCCGGAGACTAGGGATCGTTGTACATTCCGTCATCTTGGTTTTTTTTTCCTCAGACAAACTTTGACTGCAGCCTTGAGACATTTTCCTTTAGAGGAAATCCAGTTTCCTTCGGCTGAAGAGTAAGATTATACACGCTGGAAAGGCTCATTCACAGAGATTTTATGACTGTTGGAGTCAAAGCATGACCGGCACAAAAATAGATTTGGTTTAGTTTGCTTGGCGTGGGGAGAATCCACACGAGCCAGAGCTCAGACTGCATTTTGACTCTGTGTGAAGGCTTGAAGTTGAAGTTTGAAACCGTTGACCTCAGGGGTCGGTGCTGGATTCCATAACCTGCATCAGTGGGACTCCGCGCACGGCCGCTTGACTCAATACCAGTCACTGAGTCACTGAGTCACTGAGTCACTTATACTTCCTCCCTTCCCCTTTTCTGGATCTCAGCACCTTAGTCCCCCCCAATGAAGCACACCACATTTTGTGACTGATGAGCACAATTACGTTAAGGGCCTTTCAAATGCCTTAATTCTCTATTGGTGGTATGAAAACCAACATTTTGGCAACAAATAGAAAACAAACACAGCTAAAACACTGGTTTTCATTCCAAAACGGTAGTGGATAATGCAACTTTTTCACACTTGAGGTAAACTCTTCTGATTTCTCTATACACATTGATGTAAGTGCTGCACTTCTGTGGGGATAAGGCCCGTCAACCGAGACTAGTCCTTTCACAACAAAAGTACGCGCTGCAGGCTTACAGTTGAAACCCGTGAAAAGGCTGTGCGCCCCAAGTACCAGCTCGTCGAAGTGCTGCTCGGCCCAGTGTCTGCGGGTCGAAAGGAGGACGGACAAGAGCGACAACGAAAGCACGCAGTCACACGCTGCTTGTGTGTTCTCTGGAAGCAGGGCTGTAGCTGATGAGTGACAGCTCCTGCTCCACCTCCGTTTCCGGCTCTGTCTCCGAAAGAATGACGATGTTGTGGCATTCGGAGAGGCTCAGCGACGCTATTCCGATTTGTGTCCCGTCATCTGTCGTGTCCTCCGGGTCCACCGTCAGCCTCCCGTTGTCCCCCCTACTGCCGTTGGGACAGTTACTGTTGCGGTCCACGCCTGCTTTCCTGTGACTGCCCGTCAGAAGAGGAGTCACAGTGTGTGACGGGCACGGTGGGGGGACCAGGAGCGTTTTGCAACTCTGTCCGGCAGCGTTGGCCCCCATTTTATACTGGCACCTGATGTAGCTGGAGAACGCTCTCCTGTAGGTCTTATTAAAGAGGGTGTAGACGAGAGGGTTGACTCCGGAGGAGATGTAACCCACCCAGACGAAGACATTGAGGAGGTCATGGAGCAGCGACTCGTTGCATGAGTCGTGGCACAGGACGAAGGTGACGTTCGTGATGAAGAACGGACACCACATGATGAGGAAGAGGAAGAAGACAATACCCAGGACCTGAAGGGAGAAGACAAAAGAGAGAGAAGAAAGGAGAAAAGAAGGGGAAAAGAGTACCTGGTCAGAATAATTCATCTTATTTAGCGAAAAATTCAAATGCCTTTTTCAAGTGGCTAAACCTCCTGCATGCTCCTCAACTGACATATACGTATCACAAGTAGATGAATGTGTTTGAAAACTGTTGCTAGTGCAACGCTTTTGCTGGCATTCTGCCGTCGCAGCTGAGCAACCTCTGAGCACTCTGTGTCGGTTTGAAACTCTCTGTGAGGAGACATCCGGGAGGTTGGTGCACGTCTTTCTTGGTCCTCAAAGACAGTCAGATGAAAGGCATTTAGTGATAAAGATGCCCCGCGCAAAGCATTAAACATTGGTGCAAGCCCTCGAGATGTGGCTGGCAACGGTGCAACAGACTGAAAGAGCAATAGAACGAGCTCGGAATTTGTTTTTAACGTTTAATTACATTGGTGTTTACAGGTTTTAAAGCTGCACTAATCAATATTTTTATGCAAACAGTGGCTCAAACGACTTTGTGTGAAGTGAAGGGGTGTAGTAACTTGTAGTAACAAACAGAGTATTATAACCCAACTTTGCAGTTGCCCTAGACTGTAAGTAGCAGTCTAGGGGACTGTTAGCATCTTTTAGCTAATTGTTTCGGTTTCATGACCCGCGCCTTTAATGTTTAGGTTCAGGCTCACCGCTCTTATCAGCCTCGTTTTCCAGTGGCTTTGCAAATCCTCCGCGTAGGGCTGAGTATCATTTGAAATTTGCTGATACTCATACAGTCGTATGATATCTGAGTCTTGGTATCGATACAAAAACTTTTTGCTAGTACCTCGCCTTGCAATATAAATGCGTTTTTTGTTTCTCCAGGTGTTTATAGAAGGTGTGTCGCACTTCTGACTGATGTGGTCAGGCGCGTGCTCCGTTGCACCTGCAGCCTAATGACGACGTCACTGTGCACTGACCACACCCCTGGATTACTCCTCTGCATCACTGCAGCAGGGAGACAGGTTAAACCACTGCAGGTTACAGGCGGCCATATGCAGAATAAGAACGCAGTCTAAAATTAGCAAAATTCAAAATGACTGATGAAAGGATAAGTGAAGAAGAACAAACAAATCTGGGAAAACATTAGATCCAGGCTTTTCATACTTTTTTGCTCGGTATCACACAAGGGTTGAGATTCAACACCCAGCACTACCTCCGACTGTATTTATGTACTTATTTCCCAGCTGATACAGCACCTGTCATCGGTGTTGCTTCTCACCTTTGAGGCCCGCCTCTCATTCTTTATGGCCTGCATCATCCCCCGTCGCCCGTGGCAGCCCGACGTGTCGCTCCGCCCCGGCCCCGCGACCGGCGAGCTGAGCTGGGACGCCACCTCAGAGCTGGGCATGATGCTTATGCTGTCCGACGTGGAGGCGCTGAGCAGTATGCTGGGCTCCGCTCCTTTCAGACAGCTCAGGGTGTTCCGTCTGCTCTGAGGGGGCGGGGGCTTTAACTCTGCGGTGGGGGCAAAAGAGGTACCAGGGACCTACATTACCTCACCGTGATACTGGCTGCGGTGTACGTTAGAGCAGATAAAAAAAAGACACCACCCCTCCAAACTCTTTAAATGCTGAGTATCATGCTTACTACAGCTCCATTCACACCGCTTCTATTCAAGAGTTAACCCAACTATCTCAGGAGTCGAAAACACAAACACCAAAGCCATCAGTCTCTCTCTTTGTGCTTCTCCTTGGTTTAATCTGGGGATTTCTGAGGCAGGTGTAGTGATTAAAATCTCCAGGTCCAACGACACAAGGCACAGGAGAACTCTGCTAAAAAACTACCACAAATCTTTGTTTTTTCACTCTTCATTTACTTATAATGAGCACATGGGTATTGCTGACGGTTTATGACGGCGAATATATTCACATATTTACTAGAAATCCCTAGATTAAAAACATTCAAATGGATGCTGTTTCTGTTAACACGAACCAGATCTCAGGGGCTGCGAGCCTGATCGGTGTTTACCTTGCGAGTCTGGCGGGGCAAGCGTGTTGATCTGGGGAAGGTGGAAGGTGCTGGACGGAGGCTGCAATGTATTTGTCATTGCTGGTGTGTGCAAAGGCTGCTGGGAGGAAGTCTTTGCCTCATATAGGAAGACAGTGGCCTGCCTCTGGAGCACCTGCAGAGGAGAAGGCGGAAAGGGAATGAAGGAAAAGGAGAGGAGGCTCGGGGTTGTGAGTGTAGAAGACGAAGAACAGTGAATTAAGAAGAGACAGACACAGACATGTCTACCTGTATGGTGAGGCAGTATGTCACCACCATTATGACCAGTGGGATGAAGAAGGCCACGAAGGAGCCAATCAGCATGAAGCGCTCCTCGTTGAGGACACAGCTGCCATTGACGAAGACCTTGTCCTCGTTGTGGAGGCCGATGACTGGGATAGGCATCGACACACCTGGAGAGAATGAGAGAGAGTGGGGGGAAAAGAATCAGTGTCTTTCGTTTTTGTATTATTCTGTTGAGAACTTTTCCTTTGCTTTCTTTAATCAGTTTTCTGCTCCCGTAGGCGGTGCGCCTCGCTTTGAATACTGAGCGTCTTCTGTTTATTCCAAACAGACTGGTGTTGATGCTTCTGTTGATGCAAAACACAACACTTCCTACGTCCCACAGGGCTGTTTTCGGTAGCACTTTACACGACAGGTGCAAATGTGCTTCAGATTCTTTAATGTCCAGTTTAGAGACAAAGATAGTACTTTTATGGTAATGACTATGAGTCAGGCCTGACAAACCACCCACTTCTGCTTAAATTTATGGTCTAACTCTGGCTCTTATTACTTCTTTACTAAAAATGGATGTGTCAAAACAACATCGAGGATGTCGAACCAATGTAGTTGCCACTTGACAACCTCTTTTTCTGCCCCGTTAGCTTCAAACCCTACTTTTCCCCCGTCTATGGCCGTCAGTCCCTTCTCCACGTGGTCTAAACTTGGTATTAAAAGGTCTCGAGATCTCTACATTAACGATCGGCTAAATTTGGTCTTCCCAGGCATCACTCTTTTAGGTTCTTACAGATCCAGAGTTGGGCAGCATAGATCCTCGATTCGCCGGTCTTTCTGGTGATACACGGTTTGACACTTTTTCTTACCCCCCTTCCTACTCTGAAAGTAACCTGACAATAATCTGTAGACAAAATTTGCCCTTTAAAGGCCACCTCACTAAATATCATTAAATCCTTATGGGAGGAGGAACTGGGTGAGAAATTATCTGATGAGTTATGGGTAGAGGCAGTCAAAGGGGCAGACACCTTCTCTATTTGTGCTTGACACTGTCTCATCCAATGCAAACTCAATCACAGGGCTCATTGGACCAAAGATCATCCAAAACTTACAAAGATGAAAACCCTTACTGTGTAAAATGTAACCAATCTCCTGCAAATCGTGTTCGTATGTTTTGGGGTTGCCTATGTCGTGTTGGTTTCTGGAAAGACATATTTAATACACTCTGAAATAAGCGGCACACAGATTGATCCAGAACCATTCATCGTGCTATTTGGGGTTTTCTCACCCACATCACCTTGCTTAAATGGAAATCCTCCCCACCCCCCTCCCATGCTCTCTGGATTAAAAACATTTTAAATTTCTTTAAGCTGGAAAAATTAAAAAAAAATTAAAATTAAACATACACTTAAAGGATCCATATTAGCCAGTCTCTGTAATGTGGACCCCCTTCTTTTCTTATGTTAAGTGACTACAGCTCCCGGCACCGCTAGACTTTATAATAATTTTTAGGCCAAGCTATATATATATATATATATATATATATATATGTGTGTGTGTGTGTATGTATGTGTACAAATAAATAAATAAACAAACAAATAAATACATACATATACATATATACATATATACATACATATACACATATATACATATATACATACACATACATATACACATATATACATACACATACATATACACATATATACATACACATACATATACATATACATATACATACACATACATATACATATACATATACACACATATACATATACATATATATACACACATGTATATATATATACATATATATACACATTTGTTCTTATATGTTATTATTATACGCACTCTGTTTTGATGTTTTGTTGTTTTGATGCAATGTTTTGTACTTCCACTAATTAACTGACAAGTGTGATTATTTTGTAAATGCTCGTTATGTTGAAAATCCAATAAACCAAAGCTATTACAAAAAAAAACCCCTTTAAAACACTAAGGGCCAGAGTCATTACTTGGAAGCACAAATAGTAATTTTAGAGTAATAACCATAAATCAAGGCTGTAAAATGCAAAACCATCTAATCACGTCCAACCCCAAATACACAATATCAATTTTAAACATAACAGACCATCAATTTTCCCCCCCAAAAAAAAAAAAAAAGGAAATGAACACGCATGAAAATGCAGTTTTTTAATTATAATGAGAGCAAATAATCATAAGGTATCACAGAATCACATATCACACGGGAATTAGAGTTTAAACCTGGAATCAATATGCTATCAGAGTTCTTAATAGTTCTTAATATCTATCGGTCTGTAAGGGATATTCATAGCATTACAATAGCTGCTGATAAAAGATGAGGCTGTGCTGATTTTCTGGCCTATGATAATAACACTGACTAATGTGCCGTAGCCATTTTCAAAGAGCTTTTCTGTTGAAAGCGTTCGCTGACCTGGGCTCTGTTTCACAAAGGCAGACGCTGAGGAGAAAAAGCGTCTCCAGGTTTTCACGGCGCTCAAGCTCCCGGCAACGGGAGCGTTTCGCGGACAAGTCAGGACATCTCAGTCCTCTCTGAGCTGTGGTCATGCCCACAGTGTGGGCCGGCGTAATTCGTTTAAGCGCAAGGTACATCGTTTTCCCTCGCACAGCTGGTGACCAGGCCAACATCAAAACACAATTTGGACCAGTGGCAGCTTCCCTAATGCAAGCGTTGCAATTGACTGCACACACACTGTCCAGGAGGATGAATTTGTTTACATTAATTGCAAAAAAATTTTACCTCTTTGAACGTCCTGTTTGGACTAATGACCCTGTGGGGTAGTCTGGGTCGAGCCATGATTCATTCATACCATCTCTAACAGTCTGTGGAGGAGACAAGAGCTGGTTCGCCCAAATTGGAAAAAAAAGCAGCATCTGGCTGTGCAGAAAGTTTCGGTTTTTAGAGGCCTGAGTTTTGAGATATTTGTATACATGATTCTGGGGAGGCACGCACGTTCGACTGCATGCGAACTAAGGGTGTGACTGCATGTGATCCCTCCAGCGTCGCGTGCATGTCCGTCGCTGCCTCCTCTGGTCGAGATGACAGGCCAAATATTGACTGCAACATAGCCTGTACTTTGCAGGCTGATGAAAAACAGCCGGTGTCCTCAATAAACGTTGGTCATAAAAACCGAAAAATGGTCTCATAAAATAAACCCTCGAGCAATGCAAGATCACTTTACTCTACAAGTCGTACATTTAAAAACATTACAACTTTTAAAACTGTGAGATTAGAAGGTGTGTAAGTAAGGAGCTAAAATCAGGAGAGGTTGTTCATCTTGGGCTGATGGATGAAAACTGAAATGACTGAAATGACCCCTATCATGTCCCCTACATGTTACGTTTTATTTTTTCACAAGGGGTCATTCCCCATTTTACCGTCCTCCACAGGACTCTCTCCGGGTCTCGTTGCAGCGGACTGTCTCGGCAGCTAACCCATGACCCCGTGATAAGCCTGTTGTCGGCGGGCCTTCGCATGAAATTGACAAGGAACCCAGTGTATTGCACTGTAACCTTGTGTGGGAATTTGTACTTTTATAACACAATGCAGGAAATGTATTTTGACGATTATATAATCAGTTTGATGACTGATGAAGAGTTTCTTTTGTGTTACTGAGCCTAGGTTTACCTTATTTATCCGTATTTTTGGCATCTGGACCTTAATGTCTTTTATTTATGCAATACGTTTTTTCCTTTTGTTCGCTCTTATATGACAGGTGGTTTTTAGTTTCTTGACTCGCGAGAAGCATTTTGTACCTAGTTTCAGTCGGTTCAGTGTAAGAAAATGTTCTCACAATGTGTATTGATTCCAGTAATTCTAGTTTTTTTAATGAGATACTGTATCATACAGTTTTAAAAGAAAAAACCAACACAACGACAGTGTATAAAAGAAAAGCACACAATAAGATGTGACCAGTTTAGTTTCAAATTACATTTTGAAAAAAAAATGATAAAAAAATATCAATGGTATACGGGGCCAAAATCTGGAGATTTGGAGGAACAATTGGTTGCTATAACAAAATCACTGACCATATAGTTTGTACATTGTATTAAATGAAGTTATATAATGTCCTTTTATTTAAGCTGCAGTCGTACTGGACCTACGAGTCCAGATGGACAGAAACAACCTTTAAGTCAAACAGAGTGTGTTATTACACCAGAGAGAATGGCTGCAAGGATCTTCCGTAGGCTGTTTGGTCGTTAATCCCTCCGCATTGATCGCCGTAAACCCTCTCAGACCTCAATCATAGCAGCATGTAGCGGCGCAGGACCTTTAGACGGGTCACATAATGCCAACAGGAAAACAAGGGGATTTTTCTTCTGATTCAAATGCAGGCGGCCGTGAAGGAGGAGGGAGGGAAGTAAAACTCAACCTGGTGTCTGGGGGCTTGAGTCAACTTGATCAGTAGGAACTAACCTTTCACAGTAAAACAACTTTAGAGGAAATGTACTTTATTTTTTTGTTTTGGTTTAATCCGAAGACTATGTGTTTTCACAGTAATATGTATCGGATGGAGGACCCTGTTGTTCCTGCTTCCCTGCGTATATTTTATGTTTGTTTTTGCACTGAAAACTCTATGATGAAGTTAATGTGATTTTGAGGAGTAATATTGGCTATAAATGTTTGTTTAAAACTGGGGGGCCTTAATAAAAATTTATATATATATAAATTTTTTTTTCCCCACAACTTTATTATCTCAGTTTCAGGGCTTTCTACCCAGAGTCGTTTGTTCCTCCACTTTCTTCTGCATGATAACAGAAAGTAAAAATAAATATATAAATATAAATAAAGATGTTCTGAGAAACATCTAATTCAGCTGCGCTTTTTGTAAAACATGCACGAACACCCCCTTTTCACTCTGACTTGAAACCTGACTTTGACTTGTCCCAAAAGAATTCGAAACGTCTCTTCTGACAAGGACAAAATATGCCTGAAAATGTGTGAGAGCTCTTGGCTGCAGCCAAAGCAGAATGTGATTATTTGCGCATGACCACTACTCTAAATTTCAAATTTCTTCGCGAAAGAGGAAACTGGCGTCTTCCTGACTGGTACTTCAGTTTGGTTGAGAGCAGATGAATCAGTTCTAAGTGGCCTGGGGAGGCAACATACCACTAGACAAGAGAGGCAGACAATCTTCTTCGTGATCTACCGATACATCTTCAGTCGAAGCGCTGAGCACTGTAAACCCTCCCAGACCTTGACCACGGCTGAATGTTGTGTCGCAGAACCTCTTGACGGGCGAAGGAAAGGCCAAAGGAAAGCAGGGATTTCCTATGATTTAAAAGCAGCCAGGTTGTGAACGAGTGGACAGCAAGGAAGGAGGGTAAAGTAAAACTCTGCTTGGTATCTGGAGGTGTGAATTACCTCCATCTGTCCCTTCTGCTTTCATTAAGTAATCTACCAAGGCGACAACAACTTTACAACACTTGAAGAAAATGTCCTTCAGAGGAAAATATCTGAGTGTTGTTAAATCCAACCGGTAAGAGTTAACGATACCATAAAAGTTAATGCTGCGTTCACATCATGTTGTTAAAACTGTAATCACGAGCAGCCGAGTGGGAAACACCGTTCATGTCAACCTGCGATTTTAAATCCCAAATTGGAGATTCGGGGAATTTCTGACACTTGACGGTATCTCCCACTTGGTGATAAGAACTGCAGACGGAACGGCTGAAAACACACCACCTCTGGCAGCTGCATCAACATACAAAACCCAATATTAACACTAACACAATCGATTCAGACAATTTTACAGGAGCTCTAGGCTGTTGGTCGGTATCTGGCTCGCTTGGTAACGAACTGCAACAAACGCGTAGCTTCAAAGGTTAGCACTAGAGCTCAGCACCGTGGAATCATGCGTGAATGCTCCAAAGTCAGAATGAGGGGTGTCTTTTCCCGTTCTTGCAACACAGGACATGCTGACTGCAGAGGACGAGCCTCAGCTTCCCTCCGACCTGAGTCAGTTGTGACAGCTTCGCACCAAGTGTTGCAATAGGTGAAGATGAGTTAAGAAGCAGAAAAGTCAAAATTGATAAAAGCTAAAGCCATGGAATATTGGTTGAAAAAAAAAACAACAAAGGATCAAGCTAGAAACATGTGCAGCCAGGGACCTGCCAAAGCCACTCTGTTCTTTCTGCTGTGAACAACAGCATGAAGGCCGTCCTGTCCATCGAAACGATTTGATGAGGGGTTACCTGAACCCATTTGACAGGGCTCTGACAATACCTCAGGTAGAAAAGTTCGGGATGCGGTGACGTGGATGATCAGATTTGGGATCCACTATTTCCTCAGACGGGGATGATAAGTGCTGTGTCCCGATTCAAAACAAAATACCAGACCACAGTATGTATTACCAGTTATCACACTGCACTGCTTTCGCCGTGAGGAATCATTGTACTCGATCATTTTGTACTAACAGGAAATCACTGAATTCCATTTGAATGTTTTACAGCTGGGAGTAGCTCCTCTGTTTCCTTTGTTCACTGCAGTGTGAGACAATATGGCCCTTTAACAGTACATTCAGTATTCAGTCAGATGTTTTGTGAACATACTCGCTATACTTTTGTCAGTTTTTTAAGTGTCCATCCCAAGGAGGTGTACGCATTAATGCCATGACTTTGCATAGAGCTGCCTTTGGTGTTGGGTCAGAGGACATTAGGCCAATGATATGTTCAGATAAACTGCATGTGTGTGCAAGTGCGATTGTGTGTGTGTGTGTGTGTGTGTGTGTGTGTGTGTGTGTGTGTGTGTGTGTGTGTGGTTGTACGCGTTAAGACCTGGAAGCCCTCCTGGGTCTTAAAGGGCACGGAACAACATCAACAGTAGCTGGACGTCAGACGGACAGAGGGGGGGCTGAGAAAAAAAGAAAAGTCATCCGATTCCTAAGCACTTTCCCCAGAAGGAGGCACTACTTTCTCCCCAGAATACGCACACACGCACACACGCACACACGCGCACACACACGCACACACACACACACACACACACACACACACACACACACACACACACACACACACACACACACACACAAACACATTACTTCAGGCTATTATAGAGCTGAAAAGATTGCTCTAACCAGGGAAGGGAAAGGAAACCAAGTGATCAGGAAGGTTTGAACCAGGACAAAAAGGAAATTATCGTTAAGTAACTTCTTTTTTCATCTGCAGTAGAGATCATGCTAAATGATCAAAAGCTCCAGAACTACTGCTAAATGGACCTTGCGGTGAGATTATTGTGAAAACTACTGTTTCCAAGATTAAGAATGAACTTTAAAGATCAACTTTCAAACCCTAATGAATGAGAAGTCTTTCCCCCCTCAGGAAAGTGGAAATTTGAGCACCTACAGTTCTGCTCATGAAGGTCATGTGATATGATTGAAAGCTCCAGAACAGCTACTAAATGGACCATGTGGTGAGATTATTTTGTCAACAACTTTTTTCAAGATTTCCATTTTTTAAGAATGAATCTGATTTGTTGTATAACTTCTGTAATATCTTATTATTATTTCTTCCAATCAGTTATTCTGCCTTGAAACCATTTTAATTCCTATTTTACACTCTCGGAGCGTCAAGAAGAAATGAGAACCAAAAGTTAATATATGTAAAATGTCAAAAAGCAGGGAGGTTTCCTATATTTCCTTATTTCCTCGAAGAGCCTGACTACAATGCGAAACCCGTCAGCTTGTGTGAGACCCCTAATCAGCTCGCTCTCGGTTTGCTCTCTGAATCACAGCATTGGCTATTCAATCAAAAACCACTCATACATATACTGCACGTATAGCGAACAGTTTACAGCATTTGGTTTTACGTACTCTAGATAACATCTCCCGGCTATGATACTTGCCATGAATTTTCAGATGACATAATTCATTGATTTGCATTTCTTTGTCTTCGCTATTGATAAAGATGAATATAAAAAGTGCTGCGATCACCTCTGAGGATTAGAGAAGTACGTGTTCCAAATCGGTTCCAACTGTAGCAATGAGCTGCTTTGAGCGTCAACAAACTGACAATGTTCCCAGTGTGTCGGAAAGTCAGTAGGTGTGCTGGTAGGACCTTTGCAGAAACTGCCTGAGGATCCCTAAAAGTACAACAACAGTCATCAATCTGGCAACTCTCTGCGTGGGCCTATAGGGGGTGGACAAATTTACAAGAAGAACGTACAAACATAATGAAATCCAATGCAGCAACACCACATATCCGGCCCCAGAAATGACCTTAAAAGTGAATCACCACCCCTCTGACACCGGAGAGTCACTCCTTGCATGTGTAAATGGATCACAAACATTAAAGGGTGAGTTCACCCGAATGACAAAAAGAGAATCCAAACGAATTATGATTTTATGTGGTGCTAAAAACACCAAAAAAACAAAAAAAATCAGCAGCAGTGTGTCTTTCCAAAAGCAATGTCCACATTACTCTATGTAAATCACAGACCTCACTGTGAACCGCTTTCATTAGGTATGCAGCAGTACTCTTTTCCGTTTTTCCAAATTACCGTTCAAGTCTGTATAAAAGCATCGGGTGTGACACGAGATACATCTTAAGAGGCTGCTATTTCCATTCCAAAGGTTTACTATGAAAACATAAAAAGGTTTCAGGTTAACAAGGTCCATTATTATCATCTCAACTCATGACAAAAAAAAAAAAATGACATTATCGAGTGAGGTAAAGGAGCATCTCAAAAACCTTTTACCTATTCAGACAATTACACCACAAACAACAATTATTATACTCAATTTGACTGAACACCGAATAATGTAATAGCAAAGAAACTGGTGGTTTTTCCAATTGAAATCGTTCGACTGGATCCTTCCAGAGTCACAAAGACACTGCATTTTGTGAGACAAGCTGTCAGTCAAGTTGACAAATTTTTGCCGTGAGCACCACAGACAAAATGCCACTTACCTCCATTGTGTTGGCACGGAGGCAGAAAATCACGTTTTAAGATGTAGGCAAGAAAACCCACACAATTTGCACGGCTGGACACCAAAAGGCGTCAAAGGCAAAATGTGCCTGACCCTTTAAGACTCCATCATGTCTCATATTGACTAAAAATCTGGTATTTGTTTAATTTGCTCAGTCGAAATCACTTGTTTTTATGGACTGCTATAAATTTAAAGAAAAGCAGCAATTTTTAGTGGTAGCATGCCACTATGGTACTACGGGTGTCTCAAAAATTGATAGGCTTCTTCCTCTTGGCAGCGTGAATGTAAACTGCTCATTCATGCAAATCTGGGCATGATTGATTTAATGTAAACTACTGGATTATGCTCCTGATTAGAATTTTATTTTGTAATTAGGAATGTGTAACAGTTTTCTGTATCAAAAATTAAACTAGACTGTGTGGTGCATTCTGACCTATAGATATGGTCCAGACAGCGGCGATCTTCATCATGGCTTTGGTTCTGGAGTTGAAGCGGCTGTGCTCTATGGGGTTGCGGATGGCGACGTATCGGTCCAGGGAGATGGCACACAGGTGCATGATGGAGGCGGTGGAGAACAACACGTCCAGGTAGATCCAGATTGGACACAGGGTGCTGGGCAGAGGCCAGGCGTAGTCTGGAGGAACGGAGAGAGAGAGAGATACGTGGAAAGGGAAACACCTGATTATCAGGCAAATCTCGGCAGTGTACTCCCAGTTTCGCCCCCCCCGCTGCAGATGATATTGTTGACTTGGAAAGCGGTGACGTAAATATGTTAAATCTGTTCTGAGGGCCTGACTGAGTGAATGTCAGCGGACTATAAAGGCTTAAGACGCAGCATGTACAGGCTGACTAATCTTTAATTAACCAGAGTACATCAAAGCACAAGGCACACCACACCTGACAGGCACTAAATTCACCAGTTCCCCTGATGAATCAGGTTCAGGTTTAATGACAGCATTTGCCTGGTTTACATGTATTACTCAGATTATTATGATTAGGATAATTACATAAAGCTGTTTACATATACAGTTCTGTAGTTAGAAATGTTAAGATTGGATAATTAGTTTGCATACAAATGTCGCCAGTAGGAGGGTAAAGCTACTGTTAAAACTATTTATGAAAGGCGTTGTTTCCGTGCAGGGCCACAGTACATGTGGACGTATGAAAAATAAGAGAGCAAAGGGTTTCCTGTCCCTGTTGTCTGCGTTTGCATGGGCATGTGATTGTGTCTGAGTTGCTGGTTTTGTGAAACCCAAGGTTTGTTGCATCCTGCTGATTCTTAGATTAAAAAAAAAAAAAAAAAAAAAAAAGATGACAAGATTATGAAAAGGATTTGACAAAAGAGAAACATGAATAACAATGTTCATTGTACCATACCCACACTAGGAAAAATTGAATGTCATTAAATGAGGCTCATCATCGCACATCTGTGATCTATTGAATGTAGTTTATATAAATGTTTTCAATTTTTCTACAGTGGAGTTAATTTATATATTTAAAAGTATAAAATATGTCTTTCTGCATTCATGTGGAAATCTCGGGGGTCATGTGTGTCAGAAAAGATAAAAATAACGGAGAGATACTGAAGGGAAGAAGTACATTGTCCAAGGCGTTCACACCACTTTCGTTATCGGGCAACGTTTTGATCCAGCAAGAACCAACAAATGAGGAGGAGTTAACTTGTTGGCTGGTAAACCAGAGAGATAACCTTTTTAAATCTAATCATCGTCTATTTAATGAACAAAGTGTTCTGTTTCATCTTTAAAAAAAAAAAAAAATACAAAAAAGCTTTTATTTTTAGTTTGGGGGAAAATTCTTCATTTATTCTGACACTTACCAAAGTTAAGAGATGAATAAATACTACCAGTGAATAAGCAGATATAAAAGATCATCTCAAAGTCTGAGTAATGATGACAGGTTAGTGAAGAGAACTTTATATCTGATCACTGATCTTTGAACCAAACATTAAAAGCGGCAGGCTGTGACCAGGGACGTTGCCAGTTCGAGGCCTGGACAGGCAGGAAGAATCCGGGTCAGACTGTGGTTTTGCTGGGCAGCTTGCAAGTGTGAAATAAAAGTTACAAGGTAAATGAAGATTTAACACGAGACCATAGTTGACAGCCATGCTAGCGACTCAGCGGGACTGCACTGAGGCGCAGCGGCGATGCTTTGAGCTAAATGCTAACGTCAGCCTGCTGACATACCCACGATGATGATGCTAACATGCTGATGTTTAACAGGTATAATGTTTACCGTTTTCACCATCTTAATTTAGCATGTTAGCATGCTAACAATCGCTAATTAGCACTCAAAACGAAGTACGGCTGAGGCTGACGGGAATGTCTTTAGTTCTGCAGGTATTTGCTCATAGACCAAAGAACTGGACAAGCTAAAATTTTGACCTGGTGACGGCGCTAGATGAAAAGTGGGGGATCACTAAAGTGACTGCGGTTCATCCTGAGGGGGAACATGAATGTGGGTACCAAATTTAAAGGCAATCCATTCAATAGATGAGGAGACATTTCACTCAAAACTGTGAACTCTCTCCTGGCGATTCTTCAACTGAAATTAAATCTCCTAACCCACGCAAGCAGCACAGCGAAGTGTTACACTTCGAGACCAACATTAGAGATACTCCACAGTTTGTGAAGCTAAAAATTTGTTCGGTGATGCTGTATTGATCCCCAAGGCTGAGATCCCCCTGTTTTCTGACCCTCCACAGGGGAGGTTGAAGGTCTTTGCTCAAACTGAGCGAAATAAATTAGCCTGATTGGTATGTTGGCTACCTAGCAGGCTAAAATGATACCCTGGCACAATTTTACCCACCTGCAGGAGAGGTACACTGGGGGAAAAAATGTATTTAAGCGTGTGGCTGTTACAAAAATTCAAGTGAGCTTTTTTTTTTTTTGCACAATTTTTTTGTTTTTAACACTGTGGTTCATGTCTTTATTTGTCACTCTCCTCTCGGTAGCATCTGAAATTCATATCAATGTTTCCCAAATCGCAGGTCACCGCAAAAACGGAAGTTAAAGGTTAAAAAAAAAAGACTCGGTTCGTGCGATCACTGTGTAAAGGAGGATCTTCTGAAACCGGTCTTTTCTTGTTTCCAAGAGATGTGTTTCTCCTAAAGGTTGTCCTGTCCAGAGTGATAAAAGAATAAAATGGAATATGCAACTGAAGAACATCAGAGGAAACTGACTGTGCTTCTGTGCACCTGGGCTCTGTTTTATATCCAGCTGTGTCAGCTTTCTAAAGAGGACGTATACTACAAAGTCTGTCTCTGTGTCTTTCTACGCCTGCAGCTACCTATGTGAGCAGTCCCTTCTTCACAGAGGACAAGACCTGCGGCCAAAGACACACACACACACACACACACACACAGTCACAAACGCACACAAACATCCCCCTTAATTTCATCTCTGATTCGTAGAACAGGCAGTGTGTATGTGATGCATGTGGAGTGAATCATGTGCTCGTTCGTGTGTGTGCGCTGAGTGGGAGGCAGCTTGCATAACTTTTCAGAGGTCAAACACTTATTGGGGGCACTGCATGACACACAGAGACACACACACACACACACACACACACACACACACACACACACACACACACACACACAAAGACACACACAAGGTGTTACTCAGCTGCCTAGCGGGTGCGCTGGATTTTCTGGTAAATACACGGAGAGACTCAAATCTACTCTGAGTGCTAGAGCTAAACAATGCTTATAAAATACTTTCCTCTCAAAACAGCATTTTGGGATTATGTTGTTTCTCTGCTACCTGTGTTTTCAGTTGAAGTGCCGTGGCAGTGCAGGGAGGTTATGATTTACAGATATAAAGAAATCAGACATCGCTCAAAGAGGGATTTGAGGTGACCCTTAACTGGTTGGATTGTACAGTATATAGCCTACTGGTTTAGCTTGAGCTCACATTGGCTTCCAAGAAGGAAGTTTGGATTTACTTTCACAAATTATTTCTGCGTTTCTACATATCGTCTGCAAAGCAATGAAAGCAAACTACAAATATTCTTCTGTCCTTTTCTGGAGTAACTATATTCGTCTTTTGAGAAGGATGGAATTTTTACATCAATCTCTGTTAATGCTAAACGAGAATATCTGATTAAAGTGAGAGGTAACTGGTAACAAAAATCATCTTTGTGATTTTTGTAGATATAGTTCTCTGACCACTTTAACGCTCGGGACGTTCAGAAAGAGAGAAGCAGAATCCAAAATATGAATGTGAACCTTTTACGTAAAGCTTTTGTCGGTTGGATCAGACTGCAGCCTGAGTCAGCCTGAAAATGGCCCGATCCCCGAGCAGGCCCAGACATCCTGCAGAAACCTCCGGTGCAAACTTCCTCGCTACAGTATCTGCACATGACATCCACAGCGGGCTCCAGGTTATGGAAAGACAAATCACGTATGATTAAAGTCGCGGTGAGGTCGGGTGCGTTAAAACACTCGGGTACTCGGGTCAGGGAGAGATCATTACAATTAAAAAAATAAATGAATAAAAGCCAACATTCGTTGCGACCTTTAGAACTTTAGGATTCGTATATATAAAAGAAATAAGTTCTCTTTTTGATTACAGGTTTTACAAGTTAGATGCTGCCCTCTGTGAAGTTGAATGAGTCTGGGTTGTTTCTGTTGTCATATAGATTTTGTCGGAGGGTAAAGAACGCCATCCACCGCCCCAAACAACTCAGCACCGTTCAATTTATCTCTCCCCCTCGTTGTATTTTATATTACAGTCCCTCCTTCCAGTTCATTAAAGCAGAGATGACACATCTAATATAAGGGATGGGAAGAAGTCCGGCATCATCCTGTGTGTGTGTGTGTGTGTGTGTGTGTACGTTTTTGCGTGTGTGTTTTGTCAGCGAGAAAATCTGGGCTCCCAATCTGGGCTCTATGTAAGTCTGATTGTTCCTGTGTTTGTGTGTGTGTGTTTGAGTGTGTGTGTGATATACTCCTGCTCTATCTGGATCAATAAGATGTCATCTCCCTCTCTGCCCTTTTTTGTTTCCTCTCGTTTTCTTACCCCGTCTTCTGTTACGCTCTTATTTTGAAACATCTTATTCCTGTATATCTAAAACCTCACATTCACAAGATACATTTGTTTCTGTGTTTACTTTATGTTTGAAGGTGAGATTAGAGGTGCGATACATTCTGCTGTTCCTTCCTTGTTTATGTCACACCTCCGAATATGAGCAAACTCCTCACTTCATAAATTATCAGTGTGTTATTTTCACTCGTATGCTCTGTCAGCATGCACACGAAGAGCCAAATAAGAAAACAAGCAATCTGAAATACTACCGTATTCCTCTCCCTTTATGGCCAAGATCACATTTAGAGTAATTGGAAGATGTCAAATTAGTGTTGAATAGTAAAATCGGATTTGAAAAGTGAGGACTACATTAATATATACAACAAAATTTCCATTGCCATTGAGAAAAACTGCAATTTCTCATGTTCCTTACCCTGTCAAAGAGCAGTGTTGCAGTATAGCAAAGGAAAATACAATTATTAAATATAAAAGGATTCAAAATGAGTTGGCTTTTACAGGCAGAAATCCACCATTTAATGAGCAGGATATTTTAGAATCTAACACCCTGCCAATGCCCTGTCTAGGTGTCTCTTATAATACTATAGACATTATAATACCAATACCCGAACAACAGAAGACTTCCTGGCTACATTTGGTTTAAATAGACTGTCCTACCAAAACTTAATCACAGCGCTGTCCCGCTATGAAATGGAATTATTTTCAACAGTGATTTATACGAGTTTTGTAGAGCTCAGGCAAATGGTGTCGCGCTGATAGGGGGCCTCAGATCGGAGCCCTCTTCCGTGTGTTGTTGCGAAGGGTACGGACAAAAAAAAAACGTGCGTGGTCTTTTAATTTGGGGGACCTGTTGGGTGTGGAAGCAATGCAAAATCACCACAAAAACAACGCACAAGGATGATGTTGCCGGTGCAAGCATTTCGCACCCTTAGCACGGTTGGGCTCACGATAGACACTTAAAAAAAGGATGAAAATTGAAGCGGCAGAACCGCCTCAATTCCACGCATTCTTCCTCCTTGTCAAAACCTACATCACCCACAATTCAGTGTGGAAAAACATGCAGAAACACTGGTCTTGATGCAAGAACTTTTTTTTTTTTTTTTTTTTAAAAGTCATCCAAAATTGTTCTTACTTTCCTCTGACATGTTTGCTTGTACCGGTATCCCAAGTCTGATTCCGCAAGCTGTCTTAACTGACTAAAGTTGTTGTAAATGACTCGTTTCATCCCGACGAAGGCCGCCTGCTCATGATGAGGTGTGCATTTGTGAGATCCGGTCATTAGCACATCGGCGCTCCTGTTACACTCCATTTGCGCCCAAGTTTTTAAATTAACAAAAATGTGACCCAAGAGTAGAAAAAAACTTCGCACCAGAGAGCTTGAAGTTCTGCTTAGCAGTTTTAGGGGAGAAGAAGGAATTGGAAAGTATCACGACAGTGCAAATGTTGACAGCATGTCCTCACAGAGCCGTGACAGAAATGAAGGAAATCGGACACAACGTTAGACGCCAAAAAGATGTCTTCTGAAAACGAAGCGAAACATTCCACCCTCGAAAAATCAATGATAAGGCAGAAAGAAATTAAAAAAAACATTTCAAATTAGAGAATAGAGACCATTAGCTTCCCCCTGTACATGTTTGTGTTTCTTCTGCAGGAATTTTACCGACACTTGCTTAATCTGCCCCCCCGGCCATATATGCTGCACACGGCCATATTTCCAACACTTTCATGTAACACAGGACACAATGAGGTTATGCGAATGGGAACGTGTGTGTGTTTGTGTGATGAGAACACGCCAGTTGTGTGTGAGCCCAGCTGGGGCTGCCTGACACTGTGACATATGTGTGTGTGTGATTGTTTTTGAGGCTTAGACTCTATCAATTATATATAATCATCATTCTGTTTATTGCAGTTAAAGACATTCAAACATGTTTGTCAAAAGCGGTGTGTGACAGCAGACAGCAAACTGTGCGGGCAAGTGTTTGCACAGCTGCGAGTATATGGGGATAAAAAGTTGCTAAATTACCTTTTTTTGCGTCACGATTGCCATCCCCATCGTGATCGCTGGCATCATCATTGTTACTGAATTTGAATGATTCCCCGTCGATTTGAAATTGTGCAAACATTCTGTGATGTGCCTTGTGCATGTTTGTGTGAAGGGGTGTGTGTGTGTGTGTGTGTGTGTGTGTGTGTGTGTGTGTGTGTGTGTGTGTGAGCTGCTGTCAGGTCTATCACTCAGCCAGCCGTGGGGATCACTGCAGTCAAGTACCAGTCGGAGGGGGAGAACACTGCAGGTATAGATCCAAGCTCCATTTAAGTGTGCGTGAGCATCTGTGCATGGGTGTTTGTAAGGGACTAGTGCTCTTTTGTGGGTGTGCATATAAAATGACAGAGAGACACATTGCCCATCTGTCTCGATGTGCATGTGCATCTGTTCGTGAAACAGAGAGAGAAAAAAAAGACACACTTCTCTGCATTTTTTTTTTCTCTGTGTGCGTATATGCGAAACACTAATTACTGCAGTGAGCAATCATCAGCAGAAGCAGCTTCAACCAACCGACAGACACAGAGTGAGCGAGCAAGTGTGTCCGCTGACCGTACGCAGTCCTTTACGCGGCAGGTCAACCTTCCCTGCTCTGTTAAGTATTCCTGAAGGATTCGTGACGGCTACGAAGCAGAGACACGAATGCAGTAAAGAGACAGAGGAGCTTCAGGATGAAAAGGCATAAGGCAGAAGAAGGAATAAAGATTACATTTGAGTACTATTCTCACATGTGTAGATCCACATCTGCATTTTTTTAGGGTTGTAAGTCACGACTTATTTCAGCACCGGTTCATCCGTTGATTTAGTAATGTACCTCCATAAATTTGAGAGTCTCACAAGAGACGGTTTTAAAAAGAAAGGTCAAAATTGAAGCAGCAGAGGCTGAGATATTCTGACTGTTAGGCCCTAGCATGGGTCAAGCTCTGGAAACACTGAATACTACATTCCCCATGATGCAGCTCAAAATATCTGGGGGTTTGGAGTTAGACTGAATCGAGCTTACAACACCTCCGTACCCCTCTCCTCATCTCTGCTCGAGGCTGGAAGCTCAAGGCTACATAAGCTGCTACTAGCATATCACACCAGAATCTCTGTTTACACTGTCGGTGGCTGAGTTGCATTGTGGGTAATGTGGGCGCCAGGTTTTGACAGGGAAGAAGAAAATGGGGAATAAAAAAAGACAACACATCTGGTTCTGCTGCTTCTATTCTTCGATCTTTTTGTTTTAAACTGTTCATCGTGAGTCTGACAATGTCACTGGAGGGCAAATCTTAATTAATGCCAGTCCTTTTAAGTCTCAAGCCCAAGCCGAAATCCCCCTGCTGACATCATCAGGGTCATTTTTCCAACTTTGGAAAACTCCCTCCCTCCCATTCTTGTCCTGTCAAGATAACATCAACGTTGACGTTTCCGACTCTGCCTCTTCTCCTCTGTCACACTGGTAAAAATTGAACACACTCTTCCCTCAGGCGATACGCTTCGGCTTAAATACCTTAACTGTTTGCACCCAAGCTTAGTTCATCAAAATGTTTTCTCTGGGAGACAAAGTGATCACATGTGTCATCGGCCGATAAGCCAGGAGACGCCTCACATCGACATCACTGTCAAGAGATGCGAAAATGCAAACCGAGTCACAAACGATTTAGCACCAACTGAGCCTAATCATCTATTTTCCTAATTTGTTGGCCTTTCGTGATTGTAACCATATCAGCTTATTCATATTTAGCTGTCTCTGCTAACAGCAGATTAGAATGACATATACTCCGTTATCCTAGACCACGACGTACTCACACATCAAGCCTGTGCAGTCTCAAGGAATTTAGACAAATATTGGATCAAATTAACCACAGATGTGACAGTGTCTGAAAATAAGTCATATTTTTCACATCTTCAACCCGAAGATCTGGCCATAATTTACATTTTTATGATAACGATGCATCGAATGACTTTAATTTGAAAGCTCAGATACGTACTTGCCAGGAAATGTTGCAACGTGACCTTAACGATTAAAAATGTTATTTGTAAACTGACATAATTCTACTGTATATAGTATAATATTGTTTGGACCTAATGTTTTTATTCGTTCCCTTAAAGATGCACTTATAAGTAGTTTTACAAGTGGATCAAGTGATTATGTATAATGTGAAAGAGGTCACTTGTACAGTAGTGACAATCCCATAGAGATATATATTTTTTATTAGCTTTCAGGAGTGTTTTAGCATCCTTCATCGCATTGTTTTGGTTTTCAGGTCCACCTTTAAACTGTTCTGGTTCACTCTCACCGTTCAATTAGCGTCGTTAATTCGGCTGCAGCAGGCCACTGTTTTCAGCAAAAAAGCTCTGATAAACTACTGTACATTACCTGCTCGGCACCAAACAATGGACAGACAAAGTTGGCGACTAGTTGGTCAACATTGAATTGAACGCTGGATGCAGCTTTAATTCACAAAAATAGGGGCTTAACACTTGACACGGACTAGACTGCTTTAAGACTTGAATTACTTGAGACTTGACTCCCCAGACACAACAAAACCATAAAACGCTCAAGGTTAGACTCGCTAAAATTCATGATCAATAAAAAAAATTAACCTTTTAAAATACACTGTCCCACCTTGGGACGGTTTACTTTAGGTGTGTTTAGGTGTGTTTTGGTCTGAATCAGACACAACCTTGACAAATTACACATTGTTTGAAAGCACTAAGTCTCCTGATTCTATAGGTGCAAAGCATTTTGGGACAACGGCAACGGCTGTGACACAGAATTAGTGTTGGTGTTTGCGGTAAGGTAACAAGCTTGAAACTACAGATACATTCAGGAGAAAGTCCTCAGAGTTCTTGGAAGTCAGCGATGTGGTCGCTGACAGGGATCACTGTCACTGAAAACTGCAACGGGTAATGTCTGTTAATGTACAGCTCCGCAAAAGATTTTCTCACTTAATATCAGCTCTGTGATCAGTTCTGTGATGGTGACATTTACAGGTACACAGTAAGAAATACACCTTTCCTTTGCGGCGCAAACTTAGACACCTGGGTGAAATGTCAGAGGAGGTAAGCCTCTCTTTAATTTAATGTTTTTACTCAACATTGGAAAGGAAACTCAATACACAGCCTACGATACAACAACCCGCCACCCTATTAAGCTAATGTGGGCGTTCATGCAGAATTCTGGCACGGATATTGCAGGCAAGAACAGCAGTTGATAGCTGGTATGATATTGCAATTATCAAATTGGCATCCCCTGGCTTTTGAATCAGTCACAAAATAAAAGTGTGCAGTGTCTCAGAGAAGCAATAATCATTTCAGTAATTTCCCTGAAAAGTATTCTGAAATAAAGACAAGGCGCATGTCACAGTGTACAGGCAACAGCTGTTGAGTGGGTGCATGCTCAAGATCAGGGGTAGAAATTTGCTGTGAAGATTTTTTAAATATTGGGTGAGATTTATAGGCGTGTATCTGTCTTTTCATGATTAGACTGAGCAAGGGTAAAGAATGAAAATCAGTAGTTAGAAGCACTCATAGCCGGTCGGGCCATCTGCCTCATATTGTGCTCAACGGGGGGCTCGCCGGTGGGCCCATCGGGTAAGTCTGTGCAGGTAAGTGTGTAAAACTAGTTCCTAACGTACAACTCAAGGACAGAATGCATGACAAATTGATCTTGTGTTTAACATGGTGCTTTCCTCAAGCACCACCATTTACGGTTCAGAGTAAAATGTCTACACAACTATGAGATGGACTGGCATTAAGTCAGCCACAGACATTCATGTCCTCCTCAGGATGGATTGTAATTACTTTTCATTGAGTGCCAACATCAGGTCAAAATCTTAATTTGTCCAATACTTGGGTAAAATCCACATCCAGTATTTTGGGGTTTAGGTAGAAATCTCAGAGGCTGATATCTGAAATCCTGGGCGAGGCTAGAACACTAGAACAAAGAACTGACGTCTAAAAGGTGTACACTGCGGAAACTGTATCACTGACCTTCAATTTGTTGTTTGTTGCTCATTCAAAATTCTATGTGTCTCCAATTTTACACCTTACAGAGGTGTTTTTGTGACTCACCGTAGAGGATGTTGATTAGGGAGATTGGCATGACCAGGATGCCTACGAGCATATCTGCCACAGCCAGTGACCTCAGGAAGAAGTTGGTGGCGTTTTGGAGCTTCTTCTCCAGTGACACCGCCAGGATCACCAGGATGTTGCCGCCGATCGTCAGTGCGATGATGACGAGTATAAGCAGCGCCGGCCAGTTTTTCTCTTTGATCACGGCCTTGGTGACAGACTCCTGGGTAAAATTGTCCAGACCTGCACTCATGGCTGCCGCACCACCACCTCCAACGACCCCCCATGGCAGTGTTTGGTTGAGATCCAGAGGGTTGTTGCTTGGCCAAGACACCCGACCTCCAACCTCCAGAGAGGAGGTGGTGGTGCCGAACCCACCAAGGAGAGCCCTTGCTGGGCCACCCATCCCAAAGTGAGACCCTTACCCTAATGGAGGTTGAAAATAGGGTGGACCCCCCCTGGTTTAAATTCACTTTTTTCACCAGTGGAGGAAAGAAGAAGGTAAAGAGAAAGATAACCTAACCTATTAGAAGAGTTTTAAAGTGTGTCTTCCAAAATGGATTCTTAATCAAGAGCACATCATTAAAAAAGTACAGACTGATGAAAATGGGATCTGGGGGAAGGGGAGAAAACAGGGAGGGCACACCTTGGGGGATGGGGAATGACAGGGATGGGGAAGAGGGCATGGGGAGGAACTAGCTACAATGGTTCTGGAGTTGTATTTCAGTAAAGTCTTGCTAGCTGCAAACGGTCGCAAATTGTTCACTGAGGGTTGAATCTCCCATTTCTTGCCAGTAGATCATTGGCGATGAGTTCTCAAGGCATATGATGAGCCAAAACGTCCTGTGTTGCTTCTCGATGTTTAGTCACATCCACCACATGATATAGACAAGCGTTTTACGAGTCCCTAGTTTGGAGCTAAAAACTGAATTGTTCATATCCATGGCTGCTGCCTGCTGCATCCACCCATCTGTCAAATCTTTGCTGGATAGTTTTAGTCTCTATATCTGAATTCGGCTGGTTTCCCCTGGCGTGGTTGGTTGTGTCCAAGGTGTTGCAAGTGGCTTCTCTTCTTTCAGGTCAAAGTGGAGGAACAGGTTGTTCTGTGGAAGGAAGCAACAACAACAATGAGATCAGATCATTTCTTTTGAATTATCCCGGTTGTACAATTTGTATTCATCTCAATTAATCAATCACACTTTCCTCTCTTTCTTTTACATCGTCCTTCCCATCCGTCCTTGTATATTCTTACTTTCCAGTTCCCTCTAAATTTATGTACGCGTTGATCTTTCCAGCTTTCCTTCCTTCCATTTACCCTCCTCCATGCTGTTAAATTATTCCTTAAGTTTTTCCATCCTTCCTTTGTTACCTCTTTGGATCCCTACCCCATTTTTTTTTTTTTACCCACTCAATTCTTCTTCTTTCCCTCTTTTTCTTCTGTTGTTTCTCCTCCTCATAGCGGTTCTTAATTTACCAGAGTAACTTAAGATATCGTCTGTTATCCTAATAAAAGTTTGGCAGAGAGAACAATTACCAGTGTCTCACATTGTAGTCATTTGAAATAAACTGAAGGAGATAGAATGAAACAGGGGCTTTGGTGTTTACACTCTCACACTGCAGTATGTGTGCTAGGTGAGCATAAGTACTGGCTGTCCTCTCTGTTTACCTGTACCGCTCAAACAGCTTAGGGATTTAGCACCTCATAAATGTCTCCAAGGATAGGCGGAAGAGTGTGTGTGTGTGTGTGTGTGTGTGTGTGTGTGTGTGTGTGTGTGTGTGTGTGTGTGTGTGTGTGTGTGAGAAATGTGTGTGCACGCACAGTATGTCTTTCCATGTAAGAAGCAGTAAGACAGAGTGTGAAAGAGTGAAAACCAATGAGAATCTTTTTTGGACTGTGTGGGCGCATGTTTAAGAATGAAAAGCGGGCGGGTGTGTGTGCTTCCTCGAGCGTTTCCTTCTTTGTGTGCGATTGTGTGCGATCGTGTGTCCTTGTGTGTGTGTGTGTGTGTGTGTGTGTGTTGGAGATAAAAAGCCAGCACATCTCCAGACGGACCTGGGCCTCCAGCTGAGATAGTATAGTGGGCATTGAGTCTATGATAATACGAGCAGAACCGAAAAGGCTGAGTGTGTGTGTACATATTTCACTCATTGCTATAAGCAAAATAATAAAACCTTTTGCTTTGCGTTTCTTCACTCTGTGTGGGCATGTAATGGTTTAATGTGAATCCCTTGTATCTCAGTGTGTGTGAGCATATTCATTTGCCTCTATTTTGCTTTGTTTTTGTAAATGACCGTACAGGCATAATTCTAGATGTGTGCAGACATAATAATTCATTTAGATTCGTCATGTGAGTGTGGGCATATACACCGTGTGTTCCTACATCTGCAATCCACAACAGGTCCTCATAGCTAAAAATGACCAATTATAACAAGTTGTTTGCATTCCCTTCCAAAACGACCCACACCGTGTGACCTTTACAGAAATGATTCCTATGTCTGTTTTCTATAGGTAAAGGAATAGTCTGACATTTTTAGAAATGTACCTATTCACTACTCAAGAGGTAACTGAGAAGATCAGGACCACTTCTATGTCAAAACAATCCATCTGCTCAGTGCTTCCGTCCAGCTCTTCTGCTGGATGCAAACTGCAGTCTGCTGTTCGTGTTGTTTGTATTGTTGACTTACTTATATTAATAACCACGTCCGAAGGTCGGATTAGGGAAGATGGAACTGTAAAACAACAGTGTCGATTCGCCGTAGAACTAAATCAGAAAGTCCTAGGAGATAAACTTTCTATTGGCAGGAATAAAACTAAAATGAAAGCTCAGTATTATTCATCGGTATCATGTAAAACCTTAATTCCTCACAATGTTCCAGTGAGTCAGATGATTTCCAATAAAAACAAATTTTTGCTAGATAGTGACACATAACTCCCATAAAACCAACAATTGTCAGTTTTACATTTCTTTTTGTATATGGATTAAACAAACAAGATACAACATGGTAATCAGTGAGCTTCTACAGGTGTTGGTAAGTGCACGTTTGAACCCTGGAGAGAGCCAGCTCAGCTATTGATCACTAGGTTGACAGTGTTATGTAAACCACTGTCTCTGGGGTCTAAGTCAGACACTTTGCATTCAACCATCTACCCTGACCTTCCAGTTACGAAGCTCTGTGGCACTATGAAAATGTTACAGTACTTCCACCTTTGCCCTCTGATGTTTCCAGTCAGGGAAACACAGACACACTGCAGGATTAAGAATGGAGGTCCACTCTTGACTCCTGGGAACACGTATGCAGTGAGAGATACTATATAACGATGTTCCCTCACTTTGCTATTCCTGAGGCTTTCGGCCGCATCTCGTAGCCTGTCAGGGCGCGACGGAATGACACCCGAGGAGGTTCCACCTGCTGAACGAGGCTGTGAGATGTGGCTGAAAGCTCTGAGAATAGCCAAGTCAGTAAACCTTAAGTTTAGAATTTTACAGGTGGATTTAAGCATTTGAAAAAAAAAATGTGTAGATGTCTCGGAAATAAAGTCAGATAATTACTTTGTTACGTTGGTCAGGTTCGCTGCTTTACCACTCAGACCATGATCAAACAGCTTTTGTCACCGGCAATGTCGGTTGTGAGGAGCCTGCCGTTCTGCCTCAGCTTTTCACTGGGCTTTAGTTATGACCAACTGGGCCATTATTTAAGCCTTTTGAAAAACCGAGACAAATCTCCTTTTCAGCAACAGGAAGCTCACAGAATAGTCAGACATGTCTGTAGCTGATTTCTTCTTATTTGACTGCCCTAAAAAAGAAAAACATTACTTGCGGTGCCCATTGGAGCATAAAATTCAAGGGTTTATATTTCATATCCACAAACACCACCGGCTATAGATGTTGAATGTCATTTTTTGTGTTTTTTGCAGGCTGCGTCTGATGACTGTAACCTTAGCTATTGTTTCTATTACATCTTGATTGAAATTAATTATGTTTACATTATTAATTTATGCTTTGTAAATAAACTGTATGATGCACTGCGGTACATTACATTTTGTTTGGTGGAATTATTGAAATCTCACATTTTGGACTTTTGCAGGGTTTTATCATTGTTACTCAGTAGTTTATATTTCAGTATCACCCTTCATTACTTTTGATTTCATTGTAGATGACTGACTGACCGACCGGGTTCTGTTCCAGAAGTAAGAAAACCTCGTTCAAAATCCTATTGACATTTGTAACAACTTGTGAGAGGCCCTTTCTCAGCAGTATGTTATGTGGCTCACTTCATATGTTTATATAAGGATTATGTTTTTTTTTTTTCCTTTTAAATGATCTAATATGGTTTATTTAATATTCATGTTTTTTAGCAGCCTTTAATGAACACCATTTCCCATAAGCCCCAGACGTTCGCTGGTTGTCCTGACCTTGGCTTTTTATTACAATTATATCTCATAGATCACAATGAATATGGGTTTGATGTCTTTTAGGGGTACGTTTCAGGATTACTGAAAATGACGTTTGTTGTCTTTTTAGCATTGTGCAGCCAAATGTGGGAGCTTCGCCCCATTCAGTAGCTTATATTCGACCAGCCCGGGAGAGTTTCACTCCCAGTATTCTCAGGAGAGTTTGAGGACATCTTTTGCTGGGCCATCCCACAATTTAATCTGAGGGAAAATTTTTTCTGTAATACAGAATCTGGAACTGCACTGGAGCGATCTATAAAAGGTGTTTCTAAATCAAATCTGATTTATCAGAGGTTATGTTTTGCACAAAAATATTGTAATATATTTTGGAGGGATCCTGGCTTTTTTCTTTTTTGCATCATATCCCACTAGTTGAAAAATTAGCATTTATATCATTTAAATCATAGAGAAAATGTGGTGCTTTGCTGAGAGAAAATAGATGTGAAAAAACACAGCATGTTGATTGACAAACTTTATTGAATTTTTCTTGCCGTAGAGTTTTTCAATTTTTTTGTCTTGCGCACTTCCTGAATGCTTACTGTCTTACAGTACAAATAACCTAGTCAGTTAGCAAAAAGAGGCCTTTGTGTGTGTGTGTGTGTCTGTCTGTCAGGTGAGCCTCACCTGGGAGGTGCCATCATACACTTTAGGGTTACAGGACAACCGAGACAGAAACATCTGGATCTGTTTTTTTTTTAAACAGATCCAGCAGTGGCTTTTACCCCGGAAGAGCCGCCACATGGCAAACATTTAAAACGGGAGAGGTTTAATCAACTGACGATATGTTGAGCCACTGTTGTGGTAGTGCAGAAAAACTGTAGCAGTATATCTTCTGCAGCTTTAAAGCTAAGACAGCGATAATGTTAGAAACAGCACATCTGCTGAAGAAGCCTTTACACAAAGTGCTGTGCAAAGAGAAACAAAGAGATAAGTAGAAAGCATGGGAGGAAATGAAAGAAACAGAGACATATTATAAAGACATAGAGAGAAAGTGACAAACATTGTCATCCCAGTATCAGCAAATCTGGTCACTTACTTCTTCTCGCCTCCCGATCGATGTACCAGGCCTTTGCTTCTGTTTTCTGTTATCGGCCGCAGTGACCCTTTCTGACGTCGCCGCTCTTGTTCTCTCTCTCTCCCTCTGTATCAGTCCCTCTGTCATCTGTCACTCCAGACCTCTGGAGAGAAGGATCATCCATCTGCCTGCAGAGAAAGAGGGAGGAGAGAGAAAAACAAACAGACTCTGACTTTTGATTCTCTTTAGTGAAACATTCTGGATCGAAACTGAGGTAAAAGTTGACTAGAAAACCTCCTGAAACCACAGCAACTCCCACACACACACACCCACACACCAGCAGCAAAAACAACACCACTGAATGTACCATTAATCTTCAAATATTTCATCCAACACAAGCACCCTGTCGTGGATAAACACACTCGAGAATAATATGGTTAGATTAGAAGATTCTTACATGATCCTCATTTTTAGCAGCGAGGAAAAACAAAGATACGACAGGAAAAGTGAATCAGTTAGCAAAGTATAAAGATGACAAAATTGAGTGTGTGTTGTGTGGAGGAATATATAAATGGCAAATATGATAAAAAGTAAGAATTACAACTGTGTGAAATGACAGAATTATGATTTAGTGAGGCAAAGCAAAGCGTTGAATGTTTACTTTATGTAGAGGATTTTTCATTGGTCTGTAATTTCCTAAGAATTCTCGCTGAAGTTGCCTGGAAAGAGCTCCGTTATTCAATACCAATGTTGGGGAAAATAAATGTCCTTAAAAGGAAAGCTCGATTTACACAAAGGAAATAATCATTTTTTATTTCCTGGATTACTGGAGATTGTATTCCTCTTTTGTTGAATGGTAAATTAGTCTGGAGACAAATTTGATATTTTTCCTACTTAAAGTTAATCCTTAAGATCCTTAAGATCTGCCTTAGCCATGCAATGCAATTTATTTTCTGTGATTACCTTCAACCTTCTATATAGTAACTTTCATGGTTAGTGGCGGAGGTTGCCTACCCACGCTTGTAAACAGATACATCAGTTGCTCTCCCGCTGTATTTCTGACAGAACAGCTGCTCATGCATCAAACCGTTTAAGCAGGGATGAAATCTTAAAGACTGCAGCTTTAACGGAATTAATTAATTGTGAGTGTAACATTGCATATTGTCTCTATTTTCCCTTTAATTATTAACAAATTACATAGTTCTTTCCAGTAAATTTAAAATGGTTTATTAGTAAATGATTATAAAATTACAGAAAAATAATAATATACAAACTGACTTTGTGAATATAAGTGCATATCTGATAAATGCAAATACACTTTAAAACGTCAGGTGTTCTGTGATCATACTTGTTTCTAAAGTTACCAAAGTTAACATCCTATATATTTGGGAGATTCTATAAATAAAAAGAAAAAGAAAAAGCTGCATCTACGGTTACATGACTGACAAAAGAACACTGCTGCACCTGCTCTCTGTTTCTCTTTCATAAAGCTTCATACAAACATTATTAGAACACATTCACATGAGGGACTGAAGGGCAATACTATTGAAATCCTATTAACATTCACAAGCCTCAAGAATTATGCACAGAAAGTGCCCGGATGTGTAACAGTGACACTATTTGACACAGGTCAGGAATAAGAAACACACTTAACGCCTCAGCTGTAGGGGAGGGTAGGATGGACTGTGTTGTGCTGTCACATGGGTCATTTTCATCAGCGCCGCTATTATGCCATGATGCCACCTAATGGACTGCACAGATGGAGCGCCATTACAGGAACTAGATGGATGGACTGGCTGGAGTTTGTGGTTGTGTGTCCGTGTGTGTCCGTGTGTGTCCGTGTGTGTCCGTGTGTGTGTGTGTGTGTTTAAAAACTAAATGATTAAGTTTTTACATTATTCAGCCATCATCCTCAAGACGAGGAAAAAATGATAAAAAGAAATAAATGTTACTGGTAGGAAAGAAAGAAAAAGTGCACCTACTTAATGATGAGTAAACAGGGGTGATAATGCAATTCAATACAGCAAAGGCAAACTTGTGACACTAAGCAATTATTAAACATAACGGATTCATAAATGCAGTTATCCCATGCACAGTCATGCATACTATATAAAACTCTATTTATGTATAACTCTCATAGCTTAAAGTGTCACAGAAGGGAGGAACAAGAAAGTAATAAT